>NC_056741.1:369019186-369141570 GCF_019279795.1 Protopterus annectens | reverse complement strand
CCATTCCCGCCATAGACCTCCTCTTATATCTTTAGTCACTATTTCTAGCACAAAGAAAGAAAATGTTGCTTTGTGACATACTAAACTGTGTCTCTAAAGGACATTAATATTATTATTTTTTTTACTTCATATAGGTGTTCATATATTCTTCTTAGGAGCTTTGTCTCCGTTTTCCCCACATAGAAGCCACTACATGCCCTACATAACACTAAATAAATGACTCCACTTCTATCACATGTAGCATATTGCTTACTACTTAACACTCTATTCCTAGCTAATAGTTCTACCTTCTCTCCATTGTATATAAAGGGGCATTGTGAACAAGGGCATTGTGAACAACTATCCCAGCGGAGTGCAGCCTCCCAGACATCTCCAATGCGCAGGTGAAAGCTGCTCTCTCTAAAGCTAAAAACACAGCATCAATGGGACTGGATGGTGTCCCCGGCTGTGTGCTACATGAACTCAATGAGGAACTAAACCCGCACATAAGGCAGCTGTTTAATCTTAGCCTTACCACAGGATTCGTGCCCAAGGAGTGGCATACGGCAACTGTGGTCCCACTCCACAAAGGCGGTGCCTCTACGGACCCTGGTAATTACCACCCCATAAGCTTAACAAGCCTGGTCTGCAAAGCTATGGAGAGGATCATAATGGAACTCATAAACAAAGACATAGGGGACTTGCAGACATTGGACCCGACCCAGTTTGGCTTTGTCAAGGGCAGATCATGCCTTTTGAACTTGGTCGACTTCTTCGAAACAGTCACCAAGGCCATTGATGAGGAAAGGCAGTCCATACAGCCTACCTTGACCTTGCAAAGCTTTCGACACAATACCCCACTTGGGTATTATAGAGAAACTTACCAGCTTAAATGTAAATCCATATGTCACAAGATGGGTTGCAAACTGGCTAAAGGACAGAACCCACAGGGTTAGAGTAGCTGGCTCCATGTCAGACTCCAAGCCGGTCACAAGTGGTGTCCCACAGGGCTCAGTCCTTGGCCCCCTGTTGTTCGGCATCTACTTCTCAAGTACAGGCTAACATAGGAGGACTATGGCTGACAAAGTTTGCAGATGACTGCAAACTGGGAGCCATAGTGGAAAGTACATCGGACACAGATATCCTTCAGAGGGGTCTCACGGAAACTGATAGCTGGTGCCAGAGCCATGGCCTGAAGTTAAATGCCAAAAAATGTATAGTCATACCCTTCAGGAAAAATAAGGTAACCCCAAGCTACCATATAGGTGGCAATCCACTAAGCACAGAAGAGGTTATCAGGGACCTGGGGACCCAGGTTGACAGTGGCCTTTCTTTTGACGCTCACATTGCTAAAGTGGTTAGAAAAACCTTCTACATTGCCCACCTGACCATGAAGGGATTCACATCCAGATCAAGTGAGGTCATTGTTCCCCTGTACTCTTCACTTATCAGACCAATGATCGAGTACAATGCCCCATTCAGGATGTATCTCACCCGACACCTGCAGCAATTGGAGAGACCCCAAATTTCCTCACCAAAAGGATAAAGGGACTCCAAAATCTGTCATATGCTGCCAGACTGAAGAAACTCCAGCTCTATTCAGTCGCATACCGTCTGCTCAGAGGTGACCTGTGCCTGACATACAAGGCCATGTCCAACCTGGAATTAATGGACATGCTCCACCTCAAAAAATCCAAATCTACCAGATCCACTAGAGCAAGCGACTTAAACCTTAGCACGGATATAAATAGGACATGCTGGAGGGATAGATTTGTCACCCAGAGACTCCCTATGTTGTGGAATAAAATCCCGGTCCATGTGAGGCAGAGCACCTCGCTGGCTCTGTTCAAGAGAAATCTTGACCGGTGGATGAGAGATCGTAGGTTTACCCCGGGAATCATCTCTGTGTCACTGCTGGACAGAGGCAAAACAAACTAATGGGCACAGTATTTTTTAACATAAGGGGTGGCGTAAGCCACAAAAACTCTGGGCTAGGCTTATAAATGCCTTAGGGCAGATAGCCTAGTATAAACCTATGAACCTATGAACCTATGGCCACATTTAAAGGTACCTTTCTTACTACGTCCAAAAGGATGTACCCCTTTATTATTTCTTTCAATAATATTCTTAGTATTCAAACTTTTCTTAAAAATACATTTAAATGGGGTATCAAAAATATCTAGATCTGACATTGCAGAAAATCTTCCCCATACTTCTTCTGTCGTTTTTACTGTGACCTTACCATCTCCACTATAATTGGTCACAAATGCTCATTCGAATATATAACTAGTATCCTCTTTTTTATTAGATACATTTATCTCACTATAATCTTTCCCTAATATGGGGGCAAATCTATCTGTTCTACCTGTAATTACTTCCTTTTTTTACTTCTTCTATTAGTTGTAATGGGTATCCTCTCTGTAAGAACATTTGCTCTAGGAACTTACTTTCAATTACAAAAATCACTGTTCTCAGAACACATTCAGCTCCCCCTAACAAATTGTCCTTTAACTAAACTACGTTTTTGGCAAAAGAGATGTGAACTAGTAAAGAAGAGATATGAATTTGCATAGGTATCTTTCCTATATACTGTTGATTTAAATTTGCCATTCTCTTTATGCATAGTAATATCTAGATAGTTCATCTTATCATGTTGTATATTATCAGTAAACCTTAGAAAAGTTGTAGTATTCATTATATATTCATAACATTCATAAAACTTATCTTCTGTATCATCCCACACTAAACAGATATCATCCAAATATTGTTTCCAGAGCTTCCAGCATTTATTATATTTTGAATTGAAAATATATTTTTTCTCCCATAATGAGAGAACAATATTAGCATATGTGGGTGTACATCACATTGCTACTCCTTGAATCTGCTGGAAGAACTCTCCTTCAAAATGTACAAAGTTATTAGTCAGAACAAGATCCATCAAGCTTAAACATAATCTAAAATCAGTGTGGCTTAATGTTTCAGCATCAACCTTAGCTTTTTCCAGCCAAATCAATCCCACATCATAAATCAACAATGTCTATAGTAATAAACATAATTCTTTCATCATAAATATCCATTCTTATCTGTCCAAGAAGGTCCCAAGAGTCTTTTAAAGTATTGTAACAGCTCACATAAAGAGACTTTAGTTTTACAACTAAAAATCTAGCCAAAGGGGCTGTAGCAGAACCTTCCACTGCTACTATCAATCGAAGGGGTTGCTCTAATAAGTCTTTAAGCACTTTAGGTTTTCCAAATATACTAGGTACCTTTGGTCTGTCATTATGTAGAAATTCAAATAATTTCAAATCTATTGACCCTTCTAGAAGTAATTCATTTAATGTTAAAAAGATTTTTTATAAGAAATATTAATTTCATTTAGTGACACTCTGGAATATTTCACACTATCTTCTAATATGTTCATCACTTTAGATTCATAATTTATAGTATCCATAAAGGCTATTGCCCCTCCCTTATCTGGTGCCACAATTCTTAAATTATAATTGTTCTTAATTTCTTCTAAGAGAACTTTTTCCTGATGAGAAATATTTGGAAATACTTCATTTTTCTCAGTTACTTTCCTTAATTCTAATTCCAAAAGGTTCTCCAGATTTTTCAACTGGGGATATAAAGGGGGATTATATGTACTTTTCTTAGTTAACAGATTATTATGGGCCGTGCTATTTCCAGTGTTCTTGAATAAGAGTTCCAAGTTTTTCCTCCTAATAAACAGTTTAAGGTCTATAATTACCTTATCTATTTCAGCCTTCCTTCTAGGTATAAACTTGAAACCCTTTGAGGAAAGTTAAAAATGTATCTTTTGAATATCTATTGCACTATAATTATATATAGTATAGCCCTTGAGAAAAATAAAGTATTTCCAAATATTGCAACTGTACTTTGTGCTGCTGAATAAATTACTTTTTTGAGTTGGATTGCTTCCTGAGTGCCTATTCTGTGAGTTTTGGTCTTCTTTTGTCACTCATTGCTTATCTGAACAGTATCATTAACACATCATGAAGGATGGTTTAGTACAACTATATGGGTGCACAGCCAAAGCTGACCCATCCCATTCAGACCTCAGGATTGTATATCAGCACTGAAGACAAATGTCATCAGAATGGTAATACAGTATAATGATCCTTTTTGCATGTACATCCTCATAGGTTCCAAAGTTTATAGGATGTGACTAGGCTATTGACCTAATGGTGTTTAGAAGCATAGCCATTACATCACAATATAATATTAACAGTCAGATAAAATGCATGGCCAAGTTTTATCTAGCAAGGACCACCCATGTCCAGGAGTGAAGCAGCAGTGTTCATTGGCAGATAACATTTTCACAGGAAGTCATCCAACATGTCCTTCAAAAGGGTAATGTAGGTTCGCTGCTAGACATGGATTTGATGCTTAATGCAGGGGAGAGATGACTGTTGAGATATGTATCTGTCTCTCCATCATGTACTATGTATATCATACTGTATATTGAGGTACCTGGCACAGGTAACTAGAATCCAACATTGCTTATGCATGTACAACATTTCCATCCCATTTTGGCCACAGATAGCCCTCAAAGGCATACATAATCTACTTCAAAGCTATCTGTATGATACTGCACACCATGACAGATACATCATTCTGCCCACAGAGGACACATGTTGGGGACCCTCTGATGTTTTATTACCAGACATGTCTGAGGTCTGCCAAATTGTTGGATGTGTCCAATAAAATACATTTCCAAGGGTGGTTGACATTCATTCATACAGTCAATTAGAGATAAGTATAGGGGATTGCTGCAATATTTGGATATTGATGCAATGGAGTTTCTACTCTGATGTACGTTGCAAAATGTGCACCTCTTCACAGTAGACCCAGGTTGCAGCTGACATGTGTTCCAAGGTCTATCAATACAGAAGTGTGGTATACTGTACCGATGGCTATTTTATAATAAGCAGGAGAATTTATTATTACCACAGGGTATGCTGATGCATTTATGTGCAGTTCATGTAACACCCATAATGGAAAAAACTTGAACAGTAGACCAACCACACTTTATTTATGGATACAACAAAAACAGAATGATTTTGACCTAGGTTTCATCCACTCTATCAGGACTTCATCAGAAGAAAAAAACATTTAAAAACTCAGGTTTATATACCCACCCAGTTCACGAAAATCCTTCATCAATTAAACAAGTAACTATTTAAAAGAACCCTACCAAAATTATTGTTACTTGTAAAAACTTTTTCTACAGTTTAAATTCTCAAACTAATTTACACTATATATTTATACTAACATTTAAATAGCATGTTCAGTTAGTTCAAGATCATTAAATTGTCAATGTTGAATTGAAAATGTACACAAAGGATATACAAAAATATTGGTGTTATAAAAAATATATATTTATTTGAAAGAAATAATTTTTTGTTTAAAAACATAAATACTAAAAAATCCTATTTTTTGTTTTTTATTTTTTATATTTTATTATTTTTTACCTAAAGTGTGCTTGAGTTTTAAAATGGGGCCTATACTAATACTGTCATTAATACCAGGGTAATTCTGAGCGTCCAATCTTAGCTGCCACTTTAATTCACATATGTCTAAGTGGACGTCAAATATCTTACCCAGGATATATTTCTGATCTGTTGAATAACACAAAATTTAAAACTATGCTCCAAATGTACAGCAATATGCCTAGCTAAAGCATTTGTAGACTTCAGATGCCTGACATCCAATACATGTTCTTTTATTCTTTCTCTAAAGTGCCTAGAAGTCTTGTCAACATAAAATATGGGGCATATTTGGCACTTAGCCAAGTATGCCATGTTCTGAGAACAACACTCATAATGCCCTAAGATAGAAATCAATTGGTTATTCACTCTAATGTTCGTGTTAGTTTCCATGATATATTTCTATGTGTTGCACCTACTCTTTTAAAATTACCTGAACTTCTACCACCTATGCTTAACTCTTGATATGTTCCTTTCTCCAATAGTTCCTTGAAGGATTGGTTCTTTTGAAACACAAATTTAGGGACACCCCCTATTCTAGTTCCAACATTCTTATCTAATTGTAAGATACCTCAGTTTTTCTTAACCATCCACACCAACCAATCTGCATCCTGATTGAAAGTGGTAGCATACAATAAACTTTGAAGCTTATTTTCTGTACTGGTTTTATCATTTTGACCTATACCTTTATCTTGAAATATGACTATGATGTTTGCAAATGACATTGTGATCTGTAGTGAGAGTAGGGAACAGGTGGAGACGACCCTGGAAAGATGGAGATATGCTCTAGAGAGAAAAAGAATGAAGGTCAGCAGTACTAAGAATATATGTGTGTGAATGAGAGGGAGGATAGAGGAATGGTGCAGATGCAAGGAGTACAGGTGGCAAAGGTGGATGAGTTTAAATACTCGGGATCAATAGTTCAGAGTAATGGTGATTGTGGAAGAGAGGTGAAGAAGAGAATACAGGCAGGATGGAGTGGGTGGAGAAGAGTGTCAGGAGTGATTTGTGACAGACGGGTACCAGTAAGAGGGAAAGGGAAGGTCTGCAAGACAGTAGTGAGACCAGCTATGTTATATGCATTGGAGACAGTAGCATTGACAAAAAGGCAGGAGTTAGAGCTGGATGTGGCAGAGTTAAAGATGTTAGGATTTGCACTGGGTGTGACAAGGGTGGACAGGATTAGGAATAAGTATATTAGAGGGTCAGCCCAGGTTGGAAGGTTTGGAGACAAAGCCAGAGAGGCAAGATTACGTTGGTCTGTACATGTGCTGAGGAGGGATGCTGAGTATATTGGGAAAATGATACCAAGGATGAAGCTACCAGGTAACAAGAAAAGAGGAAGGCCTAAGATAAGGTTTATGGATGTGGTGAGAGAAGACATGCAGGTAGTTGGTGTGACACAGCAAGATGCAGAGGACAGGAAGAAATGGAAATAGATAATCCGCTGTGGCAACCCCTAACAGGAACAGCCGAAAGATGATGATGAACCCTGTACTCGCCATTAAAATGGATTTATAAAAAACATTCTCTCTTTTATGTATTATTTCATTCATATCATTTATACATAAAGTTTCTGGGTAGCCTCTTCTTTTAGACATCATGGTCATGAATTCCAGTTCTTTCAGGAATTCGTGATCATCACTAACCATTCTGTCTGCCCTCACCATTTGACCCTTTACAATTGATCTTTTTTGGTGGTGAGGGTGCAAGCTATTATAGTCCAAATAAGAGTTGGAAAATGTAGTTTTCCTGTGAATACTAGATCTCAAACATTTATGGTTTCTCTCTACTGTCAATTTAACATCCAAATATGATAGTGTTACCATATCAAATTGGTGGGTGAATTTTAAAAAGTCCACAGTGTTGTTTATATAATTTATAAATACCTCAAGCTGCTGTCTTCCACCTTGCCAAATGATGACGATATCATCCAAAAAATGCATGTACTGCTTTATATATTTGTTGTATACACTAGTAAACACATACTGTTGTTCCAACAAGGACATTATTTATATAATTGGCATAAATGAGGGCACATGCGGCCCCCATAGCCACTCCTGTTACTTGTTTATGAAAATGTCCTTCAGCGTACAGAAAATTATTGTGTAACACAGCTTCCATTAAAGTAATAAAGACGTTAACCTGATCTTGATCATATAAGCCAATTTGAATCAATTGATTTTCCAGCCAAGTAAGTCCTACTACATGAGGAATGACTGAAAACAAATTGCACACATCAATTGTAAGAAAAATAGTGTTATCTGTTATGTTGACTGAT
Source organism: Protopterus annectens (assembly GCF_019279795.1). Classification (NCBI taxonomy): domain Eukaryota; kingdom Metazoa; phylum Chordata; order Ceratodontiformes; family Protopteridae; genus Protopterus; species Protopterus annectens. Next base: position 369,133,803 of record NC_056741.1, on the reverse strand, counting down.
TTTAATTTTTCCAAAAAATTCCAAGAGCCTTTGGTTATATATGCAAAGGTGCCTAAGCCTCTTTACATATAATAGTCCAGGTATTGGCTAATGAAGCATGTTTTACTTCATTTACCATCAACAATAGGCCTGAACTGGATGCTATCTAGGCCTTTGTGCAATTTGGGAATCCCAAATATATCACTGACCACTGGGCTGGGGTTCCTTAAGAATTCATATTTATTTTCAGTTAGTTGTCCCTGAAATAACATGTCATCTAACATTAGGTCCAATTTTGAATTTGCAACATTAATCTCATTGAGGCTACTTTCAATATAGTTGCCTTCCATTAACATGCCCATCATTATGTCTATATAATAATTTTTATCTACTACTACCGCCCCATTACCTTTGTCAGGCCTCATTATGCGTATTGCTCTATTATCTGCCAATCCATTTAATAAATGACATTCGTTCTTGGTCATGTTCATGTAACCCCCTTTCCCTGACTTTTTTCAAATGTTCCCTTATATCTAGTTCACAGGCTCTTTCAAATGATGCTACAATTTGTTTAGTTGGGGGGTTGAATTTACTAGGTTTTATCAACTTTCTCTTTTCATTTCCTACCTCCATGTTTGGGAACCACATTCTTAAGTTCATTTTACAAACAAATAATTTCAAATCAATTAATGTTTTTGTTATTTTCCCTTTTCTACATGGAACAAATGTAAACCCCTTAGATAGTAAGTTAGCATGTTCAATGTTTAAAGTAATTGTAGAGTAGTTGTAAACCTTAAAATCACCATGGTTGTTTGTGATAATTTTAGGTTTACTCAAAACATTTATTATTGCAAACTTACTGTACTTCATTAAAAAATTGACTTGAAAACATAATATCATCATTTCCCCTCAATTCATCAGTCAACTCTATGTTAGAGTTTTAAAAAGCACATTGCTCATTCACATTTAAATGCTTGTCAATGCACATTCCCTCGTTTTGGTTAAAATCAACATTAGAAGATGTTACTATATTGTTACACAATATTCCACCACTTGTGTCCATGGTTTCATTTGTTAAATAAACACTCAAGTCCAACAAACTACTGTTCATAGTGTTAATGAAACATTACTGTTGAAACGTCTGTAACTTTGTTGTAAATCTAGGTCTGTTTTCCCATTGTTATTGTAGTACTCATATATTGTGTCCGAACTGAATTCAACATTTTTATCCAAACGCTCTTCCCCAACTTTTTCACAATCGCAAAAACGGTTAACTACAATGAGGGCTGAACAAACTCCATGGTCAACAGCTGCTCTCATTACTTCATGTTCATTCCCCTGCTTGGTTAACCTTTCAGTCATGTCGTTTGAAGTACTAATGTTAAAATGTTCATTAATATCAATTGCTCTAGTCTCATTAAATCTTTTATTTTGTGAAAAAGCTTTTTCGCCAGCATCATGAGAAAATTGACATAAAGAAACTGTACTTACATATATTATGTTATACATTAATTCCCTCATCTCCATTTGGTGTAATTCCCGTTTTGCGCCTTTTTGACTGATGCCAAATCTTTGGGCGAGCTCCCTGTTGATTGTACTGTCTCTCTTTATTCGCCTGCTCTTTGTTGTTAATCCTTTCGGATCGTCTGGGCCCTTCCTCTAAAGGGTTTGCTGCTTGCCAAGACTGATTTAAATTTCTCAGGGCATCATTCCGTCATCTTGTTCAGTCCCCTGTTTGGCTGAGCTCACTTGGCTTCCTTGGCGACCCTGATTGGCTCTTGAATATGGATATATGTTATCCATTGCATATTCCTTCATGTCTCTTTTAATTTTATTTATTTTCCTGGTGAAAATTGCCTTGCAACTGTTTTCCATACTGTCCAAAATGTTACTATAATTAATAACATACTGATCAAACAGCAGATCATTAACAATGCTTTAATTTTCCCGTTCAAGGTCTGCTGTGTATTGCTCTATTTTTTGCCCATTATATTTGTCCATAATTTGCATTAAAGCTATACCAGTTTGGTCAAATAGTTGATGCACATCTTTCAACATTTCAGGATTAATGTCCACCCCATTCGGGTACCGCCACAACCGCAGTCCCTTTGGTACCAGCCCCAGTTCAATGTTCTTTTGTAAATAACTGTTTTCTAATTGAATTTTCTTTAAATTGAATAGTTTTGTCTCAAAACCTTTTAACTGCTCAAAAAGGACTTGTTGTTGGGCTCTTTACGATTTTCAATAAAATTGTTACCTGCTTGAAAGTTGAAAGCATTGAGCTTCCATCGTTCACTATTATTGTCCACCAATGAACCCCCTTGGGTACCAGTTCCATTTTTGTTACTAACCATATTTGTTGTTGTAATTCCACCTGTTACTGTTGAACTATCCAAGTCCTGGGTGGATTGAGTAAGGGGCATTCCCAGGCCCCCAAATTACTGGCTGCACTGATCGGGTTGCTGCTGTTTTTCCACCAGTGATTTAATTTGAGCAGTATGTTCTACCAACTGCCCATTAATTTGCTGTAAAAGTTCCATAATACCAGTGGTGGACTCCATGTTCTCCATGTAGATGTAATCAACAGGCAAAAACTTGTAACCAATAGACCAAAAATGGAAAAAACTTGAAGAACAGTAGACCAACCACACTTTGTTTATGGATACGACAATACCAGAATGATGTTGACCTAGGTTTCGTCCACTCTATCAGGACTTCATCAGAACAATAAAACATTTAAAAACTCAGGTTTATATACCCACCCAGTTCACCAAAATCCTTCATCAATTAAACAATTAACTATTTAAAAATTCTTGTTACTTGCAAAAACTTTTTCTACAATTTAAATTCTAAAACTAATTTACACTATATATTTATACTAACATTTAAATAACATGTTCAGTTAGTTCAAGATCACCTAGGATGAAACCTAGGTCAACATAATTCTGGTATTGTTGTATCCATAAATAAAGTGTGGTTGGTCTACTGTTCTTCAAGTTTTTTTCCTTTTTTGGTCTATTGGTTACAAGTTTTTTTCATGTAACACCAATGCCTTTGTCTGCAGTCATTAGTGCCACAGAACCTCTGTTTTGCTCATGACTTCTGAAACATATATGTCAAACATGAGGGGCCGCAGCACTGACACATTTGTTATCACACAGATGACATGTCTGCTGCCTGAGGTGAATTCTTGTACTGTGATTGAATGTAGTTGGTCTGTGATCCCACTGGAAAACCCACTGCTAACTTAAAATTTCATATTCACCTTGGTTAGTGTCCCAATGGCAACAAATGTTGGATTGTGTTGAAGGTCTTGGCCAAGTTACAATATGATGTGTGAAAATCTTTGACCTCATGTATGTCTCTGAGCACAGTCATGACTGCCACCAGGTTCTAGAGGGACAAGATACCCTTGAGATCACCTAACTGGAGCACATCTAGTGTTTGGAGGCCACCTATTTCTTTGTGTCTGAGATGCGTACAACCTGTATCCATTGCATTACAGAATAGGCTGCATACATTTATGGTTATTATTTACACTTGTATTTTGCCAGTCATCCCTTGTGTGGCTGGAAAATGGTGACTGTATTCCATTCCATGTGGACAATAGCAGTATTCAGACTGTGGCTGAAGATGGTGGCTAGGGGAGTAGTTCACTGTTTAAGCACATGAAGAATACAGGCTGGAATTCCAATTAGTGCCACGGAGAATGTGCTCCTAGTCTTGGGGAGGGCAGTGATAACTTCCTCATTGTAGATGCCACAGCTCAGAAATGATGTGTCACACATGGTTAGTACTAGGTGTGGTGGTGGCAGGGGGCAATCTTTTCAGCCAAATGTGTTTGCTAGCAGGTTTAGAAGTTACACTGAGTCAGTGCGTGCACTAACATGCACAATTTGATTCAACTACAGTTAAGTCATATCAGCTTGCAGATGTACATGAAGGAAGCCCTCTGGTTATCCCTGGATATGAAAGGCTTAGCATTCTTGCTCTGTGTGGGTTCTTGAAGTTGTCTTGTTTGCCTGTTTACACTGAAGGGTGTTGCCTTCCAAACCTAGTTTCTCAATATTGTATTTTTAAACTGTAGTGTCTTTCACTTACTGTATAATTTAGTTATGACAAACATACACCGCTGTGGTTTGTATTTTCCAGAGGATATTTGTTTGAGCCTATCAGGCATGCCTGTGTGTATACATTTGTGTAGAAGTGTAGACAGGGCATCATGTAGTAAAGTACTATACCTGTCAATGACCTTAGTGGAAACAGCAGCAGCCAACTGTATTTGAAAGAAAGTCTGTTGACATTTCTGCAGGTATGAGGGCCAAGTTTTGCAGCCTCTGCACACAATCCAGAGCAGGTAATGTCAAGACACACTGTTAAAGCTCAAACTGAGTCCAGACACAGTACCCATCAATTAGATACTCCTACTGTACACCCATGCCACAAGTGTACAGATGGGGTTTCTGCAGATAGAGCTGGCATCTTCTACCTATTCTTTTGGACAGTACCATTTTGTCTCACCACATTTCTATCTGTCCTCTCCATCTTGCTCTGTCACAACAAACACCTGCATGTTCTGTGTCACCATGTCTATACACCTTATCTTAGGTCTTCCTACTTTACTCTTTCCTGGCAGCTACATCCTTAACATCCTTCCCCCAATATACCCAGCAGCCCTCCTCAACACATGTCCAAATGAACACAATCCCTCCACTCGGTCATGATCTCCAGACCATGCAACCTGAGCTGACACTGATATATGGTTAATACTCATGTCCATCCTCAGCCCACACAATGCAAACCATAACATCCCACAAAAAGAACAAAACCCAGTGCCAGTAGCACTGAGCATGCCTCCAAAACCAATCTTCTAAGCAGACACTTTAAAGGTGTTGCAGACCACTAATAAAACCACAGACTTTACTTATTCACAAAAATAAAACAAGAAAATATGCAAATGCTTGACATTATTACCATGTTTTCCTCCCAGAATCTGGGACTTCCTCAGACAAATTGTACAATAACATCATCAGTCATTTATATACCTATTCAATAAACCATATTACATCCTCAATTATTAAAATTAATTATAACTGTTATTTAATTACTAAATTAATTAATATTACTAAAGAACAGTTGTAATTAATTTTCAAAATTGAAACCGCTTACTGTTTAATGCTGTGTTGCTGTTCCTTTCATTAAACAGCTTTGATTTCTTTACTGTCTTTCAGTTTATTTATTAGTTAGTATGGTTCACTGTGTTTTTGGTATATTTTCTTGTTTTATTTTTGTGAAAATTTTAGTTTATTAAAGACTGATTTAAGGAAAGTCGGTGATTTTATTAGTGGTCTGCAACACCTTTAAAGTGTCTGCTTAGTAAACCATAACATCCGGTACTCTGCTAACACCTGTTATGACTCCTGCATTTTTGTCTGTGGCACCATCTGCGACCCATATGACATAGCTTGTCTCAGTACCATCTTGTAGACCCTCCATGTCAGTGTTTTTGCCATGCATCTGTCAAAGATCACTCCTGACACTCTTCTCCACACACTCTACCATGCATGCACTGTCTACTACACATGGCTTCCAGACTCACCATTACTCTAAACCAATGGTCCAAAGTATTTTACATCATATGCCTTTGCCAACTGTACTCCCTGTATTCTAACCACTTTTGTATCCTCCCTCTCAGTAACACACATATACTCTGTCTTAGTGCTGCTGAACTCCTATGCGATCTAATGTGTCAAACTGTGCATCACTATTTCAAACAGTTGTCATGATGTTTTGTACATAGAATAACTGTCTTGTCACTGTTGTCTGTCTTATATGGGATGAGGTGACATCTACATGTCTGTCATGACAGTGTTTGACCATGGCCTGTTGTGACATATAAATATACAATAATCTGGTGATGAGATCAGCAGTGCCTGTGGAACACAAAAGGACAGTGTCCCTTAGGCTGCTGTAAAATACTCTGTGTAGCATCCACCAGCAACTCACACACATATAAGCAGAGTTGGCTATAGTGAGATTAGAACCCCTACCTATCTATATTTACAGACTACAGTGCAGAGTACTTAATGCCCAGGCCACAACACAAGTCTGAATTTAGTAGGACTGTGGGTGATCTTATGGTAGATGACATCAGCAGGCCATGTGGGGGACAAGAGGATGCACATCTGCCTTGAGTGGGTGTTTGTGCAAGCACCAAAAATGGTGCAAAACCATGTCATCTGTGAACACAGAGTGGGATACACACTTCCACTTGGGTTTATACACACACATACACACACACACACACACACACACACACACACACACACACACACACACACACACACACACACACACACTCAATTGACTACAGTGAGATTAGAAGCCCTACCTCTCTATGTTCACAGATTACATAGTAAAGCACTTAACACACACACACACACACACACACACACACACACACACACACACACACACACACACACACACACACACACACCACAGCACAAGCCTGGTTTATGTAGGAATGCAGGTAAACTTATGATACATGACATTAACAAGCCACATGTCCAATGACAGCTTGGGAGGCCTGCATAGTCACTTTGGCTCATACTGTAATATGAGGCTAGTAGCCTAGCAGACAAATACTGTTTTGTAGCCTAGTTATGTGACAGCAATACCATTTCTGAGCCTAGTTGTCTGGATAAGCAAGTCTGTGAGCATCATCAATTGGCACTTTCCATGAGGGAGAACATCATATATTGCAAATTGTACAGGTTGTGATATATGTGTGGGAAACTCAAGGTGACCTAGGGTTGTTGTGCTTGTTAGTGTCCTTGCTTGTGAGTAGACATAGGGATTGCTTGTCTATATGTGTACATATACTTAAATTGTGCCCTCAATTTGCAATGGTTCCCCATGTAGTTTTAGGGAAGACATGGTGTCTGAGAATAATATGGCACCATATCTCTCAACTGTCCAGATTTTAACATAATGTCCAGAAGTATGACTCATATATGTAGTGTGTTTCACACAATAATGTGGTTTCCTGTAACATCTATGGCAAATCATTGAGAAATGAGATCAGTAAATAATGGCAAACGTGAATTTTACATGCCATATCCTTCACACAATTCATGGAAATGCAACACCTACTAATCTGTCACCTTTCTAAGTTTGTAAGTGCAATATTTGAAAAGTGTCCCTCCATTATTTTTTGCTTTGTCCTGATTTCCTACTCTAAGATCTTTATAGGTATGTAGGGCACTATGGACACACACACGCACACACACACACACACACACACACACACAAATATTATATATATATATATATATATATATATATATATATATATATATATATATATATATGGGTGTACTGCTTTTAGTCGAATTACATTTGGTCAAAAATGATTTCAGGCAGCCCACTTCACTGAAACCTCATTTGACTGAAAGCACATTTGGTCAAATTACATTTGGTTGAAAATGGTATTCAGCCCCTGCCCCACTGCAGTGTAACTGCAACTGAAAATGAAATTCGACCAAATATAGTAGATCCATATATACATATATATATATATATGTATGTATACATATATATATAGAGAGAGAGCGAGAGATGTATAGAGAAAGAGAGACAGAGAGGACAGAGAGGGAGATATAGAGAGAGTGAGAGAGAGAGAGGGACACACACACACACAGGGGGAGAGATATATATAGAGAGTGATACATAGCTCTCAACCTCTTAGAGTAAGAAAACTGGGCAAAGCCATAAATAATGGGGGGGTCAAAGGACCAAACATAGGGACAATTTTTAAATATTGCTCTTAAAACCTAGGTGGTTGATATAATAACAGATTTTGCAGTATAATGAATTTTCTGAGCGGTATGCAGTCTGACTCTTAAATGTCTGTCATTATTTTCTGACTTCAGTACTCAAAGATTTGGCAGTGATTTGCCAGAAAACCCACATTTTATGAATAAAAGGCCAAAAATATAAGACAAAAATCTAGACATTTTGTGAAAATCTGTACAGGTGAGAGGCATGTAGTGAGAGAGATGGAGAGACACAGAGAGCCAGTGCTATAGTGTGAGAATCATCTGATTTGTCCCATGGTTAACTAAGTGTACGTGCATAAACATTTGCCTTTTTTTCCTGTTTGCACATAGGTAAGCAGTGAGCAAACACGGGGTGCACTGTTCACATCTGAGACTTACTGTTACATAATATATACCTGTTACTATAGCTCACTCCTATCTTTACTCCAGGCCAGGATTTTACAATTACTAACAGCAGTAAGTGCATGTATCCGGTGTCTGTTTGGTGGTCTGACAGAAATCCTGTTTCCTCTGTCACTGTTTCTGCAATGCTGTGCTATGCACAAACAGTCTCAGCCTTATCAAAAAGGTTTTAAACATGCAGTGCATAGCACAAATGTGTAATTAAGATAATACAAAGTTGATAACAGTATGGGTCACAGTGTAACATTCTGTAAAACGCAACTTATTGCTAGTACACATCCAAAACCTCTACCTATATCAGGATTCAAAGCCTCAACAGCATTACACCTTTATTAGGCAGGATGGCTGCCTTAATCTTTTTGGAAAGGAACAGAACCAAACCAATGATTAAAGGACAAACTGTAGCAAAAAAAAAAAAACAACATCACAAACAGATTGAGAAGTGGAAAATAGGCTACAACAAGTACATGCTTTGAGACGTACAGATGGGGCACCTTTTTTGACTAGGCAGATACGATGGAAGGCTAAATTACATCCTAATAGACCTAGATGTGGCTTTTCACTTAAATACAGTAGTAATGTACAGTCTGTCTGTGATGTTGTTAGATGAAATTTGCCTGTTTTAAGGTCTGATGATAAGTTAAGGAAGTTGTGGGGAATGAACCTAGGTTTATTTTTAGGAACAACACAACCCTTAAAAGAGAACTTTGCTATAGACCATTTAAGAAGCAGGTTAAGTTAGAGTTGAGAGACGGCACTTTCCCTTGTAGAAATTGTAGAGCATGTAATTTTATGTCATGCTCTAATTCTTTTATAGATCCAACCACGGGTAAAATGTATGAGGTTCATCTTAATGACAATTGTAGAACAGAGAATGTGGTCTGTTTTCTACTTATGTGGACTGTTCATCGTTCTACATAGGCAAAACCAATCGGAGACTTAAGGAGAGGGTTCTCAAACATCTAGGAGATGTTATAAATAAAAATAATACAAATGCCTTGTATAAGCATGTCAAGGATAACAGTGGGCATACATTCAGGTTTACAGTGGTGGAAATAGTTAGGAATAATATTTTTGGGGGAGGGGGCCTGGTTAATAAGACCAAATATAGAGAAATGAGCTGGATAGCTATATTACAGGTACATATAGGGTGCCAGGTTTAAATTACACTATACCTTTAAAACCTACGCTGAAGGTAAGGCCATTAGATCACTGATAGAAGTGTTTTTGATTTTTTTTTTTACTTTTTAAATACTAAGGATGCTGTTTGTATTTTAACTTAGGATCTGAAGAAGCACATTTGTGAAAGCGTTTATCCTGTGTTACAATAAACCAGAGTTGACTTTTATTACAAATTTGTGATTTTTATGCCCAGAGTCTTGGTGGACATACTGAGTTCTTTTGGATTAGTCTTTTTGGTCACAGAAGAAGCTTGCCAGAACAGGGGTCATTCATCATACAATTACTTGAATAAAGATGTACACTGCTATACAGGAGTTACCTAACACATACAATGTATAATGAAATATACAGTACTCTTGGAAATGTGGGAGATAATATTTGTGACCAAGACACATTTACCAGGGGTTTGTGGGCAGAATGGATGAGTTACTGTTATGCCATTTACAAGGGAACATCCCTGCTTTGCGGTGTGGGGGAATAAACCACATCTACTGTTAGGATACAGACAAGTCTGAAGTCAGAAACTGCAATGTGTAGCCTCACTTTCTAATTTCTGTCCTGAATGATGTACCAGTAATCTGCTGGATTGGATTGTATGAAGATTTCATGCATGAGGCCTACTACTTACAAATGGAAACATACTTGTAAAATACTGTCAATAGTCATGTTACTTAATTTTCTGTACAAATATACCACTATTTACTTGCATACTGTACCAAGTTCGTAGATACAAAGGATATATCAGAATACTCCAGAAGACTACAGTGTAGGTTAAGGACCTACCTTGCAAATACAGTGGTTGACAGAAGTGTAGTTCAGAGCTGTCTCTGTCTGATGCAAGCAGTACACAGCCAATACATGCATAGGTCCAGGCTGTGTAAGTTGCTTGGCATCCTTTTTAATGTATGTATGTAAGTACGAGAAAGGTATTAGTTCCTAGGTACCTAAGTGGTCAGTGAATGTGATATGTGTTGCCTCTTACCCAAAACAAGAACATACTCAACATGCCTACATTTGCCCATGGGGAGAGCAGCTGGGGGTTTCTCCTCCACATCCTGTGACTGTGACCGTGGTGACCTAGGCATTGGTAGGAAGATGTGTCCCTTCCCCTTGCTGATCCTGCTGCAGACATTTCTGCAGGATCCAATTGTGGATCATAGCACATACTGTAAATATTTGTGTACATGGGCATGGAGTATACAGCAAGACTCCCCCAGATATATCTAGTTACCAGAACTGTGACTTCAGAAGACCAAACACACATTGTATGATGTATCTAGTTTGTGTGTGTGCCTCATTATGTTTTCTTCCATGGTTGTGTGTTCATTTTTGATGGGTGTCATCATTCACGATTCCAGGGCATAGCCAGCATCTCCCAGTAAATGACGATCTGGGATTTCCCCCCTAGCAAACATCTGGTACAGCTGTGATGTGTGCGAGATATGGGAGTTGTGCTAACTACAAGGGCTGCCAGCACACACAGTCAAGATAATCTCTGGGCATTGCACATGACTTGGCAGTTGATAGAGTGGTATGCCTTGCAGTTAATGTAGATTCTACCCTGCTCACCAGGAAGTGCCTTGATGTGTACATGAGTATAATCTATGGCACCCAGTACTTTAGGGTAGTGATCTACATGGTAGAAGAATTGCATATTTCTACCCCTCTCCGCAGGGATAAGGGGAGATTATATGTGCTTACTGGCATGTAGGAGCATAGCATCCAGGAACTGGTGGAGTATTCTGGATGCTGATGTCTGTGACACTCTATCATGTCCCCAGGTGATCTTTGAAAAGTACCTGTAGCTAATATCCTTAGTTCTACACATACCTTAGTTTCCACTGGGATGGGTTCATCTCGGTTGGCTCTGGCTCTGAGTAGAGGGCTGTAGAGCTCACAGAGTTCCTGTAATATGTGTCTGTCTTCCCTATAGCAGTCTATAATCTCCAGCTCATGTAGAATCTGGAAGGTTACTCTGGGACTGAACACTCTTCTCCTTCTCAATGTAGGCCTATTGTCTGCAGCACCTGCAGCATTGACTTCAGCCTCTAGCACATGCAGATGTAGAATAGATGCAGCAGCTCCTAGAATTATCATCATTAAAACTTCCAAGTCTCTACTTCAATGGTCTTGAAGTATCAAGGGAAAATCAGAATGCAGGCTGTATGCATACTTTGTACATTACCCAATACATGGCAACACAGGAATAGTTATGCATAGTCCCAGAATTTGAGGGAATGAGCAGAGCACAGCTCCACTTACCATGTTTGTGTGATACCCAACAGTGGTCAACAATTTTGATTGAATGGTTTCTATTTTTGGATGTCTAGCTCATGTCCGATACATGGGTGGTCTGCTCACCTAAACAATGTATGTATCACCATAACCATTTGTGTGAAGCGGCACACTGCAAACATGCACAAAACACCTGAAAGAAACAACAAATTTACCTGACACACCCCACTTTGATGTCATCAACATCCAAGAGAAATGTCAATACCGTGTAGGAGCTTACATGAAGTCAATAGCCTTACACAGTTCCTGCTTTTTGTGATTCAACAAATGCACTGATTTTTCAACTCATTTGCATAATAACCATGATGACAGCCTGGAATCTACATGGTTAGTAGCTGTGTAAGCTGGGCAACAGCCCAGAAGCACGATTTTAAAGACACAAGGGAGGGTATTAGTCTACCTATTGTGATACTACATTATACTCGTCTTTTACATGATGTTTCTGTTATTCATATTTAAAACCTTTTGTGGCAAATGACGCACTGCACAAACATGAGGTAAAAAAATATTTTAACTTTATACCAGTCTAATACACCACCCTGATGCTTTTGGACATCCACTGTGTATACATCACCTACCATATGTGCGTTGTTATCTTCTCAAGGGCATTCTGTCCAAATTTCTGGACTTTTACTTGTCCTTGCTTCTGTGTAGACTCCTGTAAATGGAATATTTCTGTGTAAACTACCAGGATGGACATGGAGTCTACACAATTGTATTTAAGGTTGTTGGATCACTCCCCTGTGTTGTTTCGCTTCATTTGCATAAATTTCAGCTACTTATTCTGAAATTTGCATTCCACAAAAAATTCTATAATTGTGTGTGAGTGCGTGTGATTGCGCACCACTACACAGAGTTTACTGAATCTAAAACTGGCTGCACCCATGTTCGCATTATGCCACGAAGTGCACACAGAAATAAATGACCATGTAAACTTTGCTGAATTCTCCCCCAGTGTCTTTAGTAATTTATACTTTTTTTATCAAAGACGCATAGTTTATAAGTATTTTTTTAAGTTTGTCTGCTGCCTTTGCTGTTGCATGCCAGTAGTTAGCTCAAACATTTGCCAGTGCATTAGCAGTAATGATGGTTCAATGTTCCTGTGATTAATTTAAAAATGCCAGTATGTAAGATTTCATATAATTACCAAATCCAACTATATGCAATTGTCAGTGGCAGTTTAGCAATGGACCTCAAAGAAAGGGAGAGAGCAAGTGAAAATGTCAAGGAGATATGCATACAAAGTGACTGCAAATATTGTAAGACTCCTACTCCTTGAGGTAAATGGAAGTGTGTGATCTTCCATTTTAGTGATTGCCACCTAATAAAATAGCAAGATCAGAGAACTCTGATGTCCTGGTAGTCAACTGGTCACTAATCAGTCTTTTTCCTGACAACCTTGTATGTTTTAGAGCTAGGATATTTATAGGCTGCTGGAGTGGGTTAGTTCTTTTCTTTATGTTCACTTGGGGAACAGAAGATACTGTTTATATCATGACACTTTGATTGAGGCACCAAAAATACATGTATATTTCTTGAATTCACATTTGAAATATCCTGGATCACTCCTCAGTTTTGAATTTGAATTATTTAACTAATTGCTTACTGGTTTATCCTCTGATTATCAGGCTGAATAATTTACTATTACTGTTGTTAACATTTTGCTGGTGTTTGGGCTAAGCAAAGGAACTCAATTATTAGAAACACAGTGGAAGTGGAATTTTTCCAGACTTAAGGAGAGAGAAAGATTTAAACATATTCTTTCATATAGTTTTTTAGTGAACAGTCTATAATGAACTGGGAAGCAGTGATATTGTTAGTGATACTGAATGTGCCGAGAACTCTTTAATAGGAATTTTGTAAATGAAGACGTTTTCATTTCCAATTTCCTCAATTTCTTGACCAGGAAAATACAATTTAAGCACAGTGTGAATTTAATTATTTGACTTGTTGATTCTGAATAATTGTAGTTTGAATGCTGTAGGTGGATTGGATACTCTAAACTGGCCCTAGGCATGAGTGCGTGCATGTGCCTTCTGTGGAAGCCCACAGGGCTGGCAACTCGACACTGTAAAACTCCACTGCCAATCATGAGTAGACAGGTGATCCGCTGTGAAGACCCTTAACTGGGAAAAGCTGAAAGAAGAAAAATGTATAATGTCACTGTGTGTTTGGGAAATTTTGATTTCATACAAGTGAGTTCTCTGTTGTGAATAACCCAGAAAACATTAATGTCATCAGTAGTGTTAGACATATTTATTGAACTGTCAGTAGTTCTTACCAATGTCAATGAAAGATTTGAAACTGCTTAGTGTAACATCATAAGGTAACTGAAGTCACAAAATGTATTTTGCTGCCTCTATATTATTCAGTTCAGTTTGCAGAGGTCTATGACTGTATAGCAGGAAATCATTAATTTAAACATGTATATTTAGTGTGACATCATGGTGTCATTATAACTTTTATTATTTTTTATTGTTACAGTCAAATATACTGTGGCATTTGATATATGCGATGAGTTTTGTGATCTAAAATGTACTGTCTATGCTTTATTTGCTTACATTGATCTGTTAAGTTCCTTTTGGAGTACCATGCAATAAAAGAGCAAGAGAAGACAAGAAAGAGAAAATATATGATGTAAAAAAAGTTTTGGATGCAATTCACATATACATTGTATAAACAATGTAAAAGAATGACTTGAACATGTTTTTCCACTCAAGATGACTGTAAAATATAAACATTTGTATATATACTTATGGCAAAACAGAGTACTAGAAATGACATTATAACTGTTACAGGAAGGGAACAACAGAGTTTGCTACATTAACTGAATCCAGGAAATGAAATTTATATGTATATTTTTTTCTTTTTTATGACTTTTATGCATGTAATATAGTGTTATAAAATACTCAACTGCAATTGCTGTAACAATGAATTTTTGAAACATCTGTACTGAATAAACTTGATTTGCATCCTAATATGTCCTTTGTCTCTGGAGCAACAACCCACACACTCAGCAAGCGAATTAGCAACCTTGTCACATTCAAGGTAGAAACATAAATGGATGGTCTGTTTCAGATTCACCCCAGTCTGTTCTGTGTTGTCTACCTTGAGGCTGGAGGGAACATTTGAATATCATTCATTGGTTAAGCTTGAGATTGCCTGTAGACTGCCTCATACATGTATATGAACTTACAAAACACAGCACACTCTCAATAGATGGATGCAATTTATCAACTTAAAAGTTCTGTCATAGTCCATCTCTACCTCTAGTTGTTTAGACAGCACATGTTAACAGTTTTACTTTCTCCTTGGATGGTTTCATATGCAGACCATTCACCATTTCTGTTTCCTGTCACCGAAGAGCTGGGGTAGTAAGTATTTTATACTCTCCATGCAGGTTTTGTTTTCTCGTTTCATCGCTTCTTAAAAATCATCATCTCTGTGGTACTGACTGAACGGAAATTCACAAGTTCACTTATGTGGATTACAGATAATGCACTCATAAACTTCACAGATAATTCCCTCCCTGAACCATTCTAACCCAGGATTAAATTAAAACACCCAGCATGAGCTGTAGATATATGGTCTATGTCAAATAAATGAACGCTTGAAATGTCGAACGTCATATATGGTCAAGACCATATGCTTGACATTTCAAGTGTTCGAAGGTTGACTTTAACAGCGATGTACGGTGCAGAATGGGAGAATTTCCCTTTTCTGCACTGAAGTGCAGTCTCGGAGTTGGTATATTTAAGTAGGGGGGTGTGGGTGGCACAACACCCCCCTGCTCGCACCATTAAGGAATGTTTTTTTTTTTTTTTTTTTTTATTATATATTCAAAATCTCAAATATCGACCATATGGTCTCGAACATATGGTATTCGACATTTTGGAAGTTCGAATATGTAACATAGACACTAGATATCATGCTAAAAGGCCCATCTATCATATAAAGGCCCTTCTTCCAGGTGGATTTCTTGAATTACTAAGTTGTGCAGATGCCTTCTTAGAGGTAGTTCCAAGGAGAGACGACAATGCTAATTAGAATATGCCCCCTCCCCCGGAATGCCTCATTTATAATCAGCAGGGCCATGGGACAGCCCTTCATGATGCCTTGTTAGAGGGCAAAACAGCACTGTGTAACGGTTGTTGTTGAATTTGGAAAAGGTACGATGATGTTTCTCACTGAATATTAACTCAACTGAAGTTGTGGCCGTCTCTCTATAGAGTACTTTTTAGAATTTCTGTGTAGCCATTGATAGCAGTGGAGGGTAGTTTCATCTCATCACTGACATTCTGTCTTGCCTTATATAAGTGGTACATTTTGAGTTATCTCTGCTTAATATCAGAACTTTGGCTGGCTAACATCCACCTGAAATCAACTGGATGCATAAGTGAATTTAAGTATACTTTTATCTGCTCTTTTGCATATAGTACTGTGCTTAATTTATTTGTTTGTGTTTCTCACTGAATATTAACTCAACTGAAGTTGTGGCTGTCTCTCTACAGTTAGTTCCCCACTCACCCTCCCTGTTCTTGTTTTGGTGTTAATGTTGGTGGCTTTGAAATTGCCCGCCCCTCTTGTAGATTTGTATTTGGTTACTACTGCTGGGCCCATCTCATTTGATCACTTAAGTGAGTGCAGTGAGATCATATTCTGATTTCAGGCACTCCTACTGTGTACAAAGAGAGCATTTTGGAAGGACAACCCCTGTAGCCTCTTAATCCTGCTCTGTTCCCTCCCTCAAAAAAAAAAAAATAAAATATATATATATATATATATACATATATATATATATATATATATATATATATATATATATATATATATATATGCTCTTACTGTAACTGTCTTAGTTGCTCTTCTGTGTGCTGTTATCTGTTCAGTCGCTCATACTCTGCACTTATTATTGCTTGTTAGTAGCCTTCTAATTTATTGCCTTCTGCACTTGTTTTTTAGTCATTTGTTAATTTAATTGCATTTATTTGAATTGTATTTGCCATAGTGTTGCTACACACTCAGGTGTGCTGGCCTGCATTACAATTTGAATTGTATTTACTGCTGTTTTAGCTGCTTTTCTGTAACAAAAAAAAAAAATTCTGAGCTTGTTTCCTGCCTTTCCTGTAACTAGTCAAGTCCAGATACAGACTTGCTGTATCCAGGACTATTAGTAAGCTTCTGAGCCCCCCCAAGCCTTTCTGTGTTGGAGGGAAGCCTTCTAGCTTATCAGTGGGAGTTGTAAGCACTATATAGCCTATGTACCACAGGAAGAGTGGGTTTTGGCCCTGAAATTGTAGTTCATTGGCCATTTGGGCAGTTTTTCCATCTCTTTCTACTTTCTGGTTAAAAGCCTGTTTTGCGTTTGGTCTTTGCCTTTCCTATAACTAGTGTAGTCCAGGTATAGATTTATTGTATCCAGGACTGTTTGTAAGCTTCTGAGCCCCTCCAAGCCCTTCTGTGTTGGAGATAAACCTTCTAGCTTAGCAGTGGGAGTGGTAAGCCCTAGGTAACCTAACTACCACAGGAGGAGTGGTTTCTGGCCCAGAAATTATAGTTTATTGGCTGTTTGGGAAGCTTTTCCATCTCTATATACCTTCTGATTTAAAAGTCTGTGTTGCGCTTGTTTCCTGCCTTTCCTTTTACTAGTCTAGTCCAGGTACAGATTTGCTGTATCCAGGACTCTTTGTAAGCTTCTGAGTCCCCCCAAGCCTTTTTGTGTTGGAGGGAAGCCTTCTACCTTATCAGTGGGAGTGGTAAGCATCAGTTAGCCTATCTACCACAAGAGGAGTGGTCCCTGGCCCAGAAATTGTAGCTATTGGCTGTTTGAGCAGTTTTTTTTCCATTTCTTTCAACGTTCTGGTTTAAAAGCCGCACTTGTTTCCCACCTTTCCTGTAACTAGCCTAATCCAGATACAGAGTTGCTGTATCCAGGACTGCTGGTAAGCTTCTGAGCCCCGCAAGCCTTTCTGTGTTGGAAGAAAGCCTTCTAGCTTATCAGTGGGAGTGGTAAGCACTAGGTAGCCTGTCTGCCATGAGAGGAGAGTTTCTTGGCCAAGAAATTGTAGTTTATTGACCATTTGGACAGTTTGTCCACCTCTTTCAACTTTCTGGTTTAAAGACCACATCTGTGCTTGTTTCCCATCTTTCCTGTAACTAACCTATTGGGTAGCACTAGAAAGCCTTAAACTGATACAAGCCTTCTAGATTAGAAGAGAAACTTTGGAGTTATTAAGTATCAGTTTTCTGTACTTTCTTGCTGTATTTAACTGTTTTCCGCCTAAACCCAGATTTTCCAGCATTTATTGTGATTTAAAAGCTTGTTTTTTTTTCACATGTTGTACTTAGTTGACTGCCTGCACTTTTAAAAAGTTGTTTTTGTTTAAATAATTTGTTTAACTGCTGCAGGCTACACACTAAAGTGCGATAGCCTTTTCTGATCGTTTGTAGTCGTTTAAAGCTGTTTTAAGTGTATTTTTTACTGTTTTTGCCTTATCTTTTAAAAAAAAAATCCTTGTTTCCTGTCTTTCTAAGCTAGTATAGTCCAGTTTTCAGGCTAGTGCTGAATTCAGGGCTGTGATACTAGTTTCTGAGTTGCCCATACCTTACTTGGATAGAAGGAAGTTTCTCTGTTCACCTGTGAGAGAGGGGAGCTTTGAGCAACCTATCTGTCCCTGGAGGAGTGGTTCCAGCCCAGAAGTTAGTAGTTTATTTGTCATTTTGGGCTTATTTCTATCTCTTTCATTTCCCTACTATAAAAACCAAGTTTGCACGGTTTTGCGCACCAGGCAGTGCCGGTTAGCTACGGTTAAATTATTCCCGGCTCCACTAAGTCTCCTCTTCAGTTTTTCCCTTGAAACTAGTCTAACTATCAACTTAAGCACTCAAAAAGCAACTTATAGCCCCAGCACTTGCTCAGACCTAATAGCAAGCACTAATATACCCTGACACTGATTGCCCAGCAGGGCAAGGCTCTTTATTCACCCCTCACCAACCAAGCGACTAAGCAGCTCACCCTACTATTCAGGCATGACCAAAGAGCAACTTCAGGTGCACTCTCCAGTCCAGCTGGTGAATCTGGGTATCCTGAGGCAATGTTACAACTGCCTCATGTACAGAGACAACCCTCTCCTCCTACCACAAAACACTAACATATGCAAGAGATACAATTATACAGCCAAACTGGAAGCTAAGCTGTCTCCACCCAAGACTGAAACAGACAGTCAAGAGGAGAAAGTTAACACTTGCACCACACCTCCAGCTGCACACAAACCTACTAAAACAGCACTGGCAAAAAATACGCATAGATACACAAAATCATACTTGGAGGCTCTAAATAAAAACCTGCAAAAGCATCAGAGCCCTCCAAAGCAGACACCCAAACAACCTGCACTTCCCTTCACAAACCAGACAACACATAAAATACAAAATCAGTGTGCCACACAATCACAGCTCTTAAGGCGAAATAACATACCTAACACACTAGTAATAGGTGACTCTATAGTCAGGCACACTGACATCCCACTCACTAGGCTGGACAAGCAGAAGGTTACTGTTAGCTGCCTGTTGGGAGCCAGAATCTGCCACATAACACAAGCACTCAGGTCACTCCAGAACAAATACAAATATGACTCTGTCATTGTTCATGTTGGTGTGAATGACCTGAGACGTACCTCCCTGGACTACATGAAAAGAGACATGGAAGAGCTCTCTGATCATGCAGCCCAGGCTGGTATGACCCTGAGTAGCATCCTGCCCTCACCAAGAATGATACCTCAGTATAAAGAAAAAATGATCAATTTCAACAATTGGCTAAGCTTCTGGTGTCATTCAAAGGGGATCCAGTGTCTGTCAGCCTGGGATGACATGCTCGACAAGCCACGTTGCTTTGCAAGAGACTGCTTGCACCTGTCACCCCTAGGCTTTCGAATACTGGCCAAGGCTCTTGCTGCCGCCATAGTGCCTTTTTAAGGCAAGGCTCAAAAGTCAAACCCACCTCTGTAAACAGCACAATAAACAAAAAACTGAGGGTTATGCTACTCAATGCCAGAAGTTTAAATCTCAAAATGCACGTGCTCAAAGCACTCCTCAGTATGGAGAATGTCGACATCTGTGCAGTAACTGAAACATGGTTCAACGCTCCAGAGAGCACCCCAGCACTACCGGACTACAACTCATAGCACACGTTTCGGCCACAGAACACGGACCGAAACACAAAAGGAGGGGGGGTGTCCATATTAATCAAGGATACCTACAGTTCCAGGTTAGTGGCTTAGCATGATACCTCTGAGATCATCCATGTGCAACTAACATCGGGAAAATCTGCAATGCAAATTGTGGCCTGCTACAGATCACCCTCCATGATCCAGGACCACCACTCCACCTTTCTGGAGACACTGGAAAACATGAAGGTCCTACCAAACACCCTGATATTGGGCGATTTCAATTACCCTACTATTCCCTGGGAAAACTACTCGAGTACAAATCCCAGGCCCAGCGCTTCCTGGAATTCATCAACTCAAATGCCCTAGATCAGCTGGTAAACTCCCCTACCAGAGGTGAAAACATATCGGACCTGGCCATCACCAACATGGGCGACAGATGTTCCAAACCGGAGGTCACCCCATCACTGGTTAGAGCAGACCATAAACTAATCACTCTGGATGTCCACGCCCCACCACCATCCCCAATTAAGAAAACCACAGTAAAAAACTTTTCTAAAGCAAACTTCACCTTACTTAAGACAGAGATGGTAAGTTTCACAGCCCTCACACTACAGGATAACACTGCCCAATATGCAGAAACCTTTACTAATGCACTCTATGAGCACCTACAAGGATGCATGGATCGTGCCATCCCTAGCAAAACCAAGACTCACTCCTCTAAGATAAGGAAACCAGTTTGGTGGACCCCTGCAATAAACAGGCTATACAATAGAAGGAGGAAACTAGTTCAGAAAAAAAGCAAATCCCAAGAAGGAAAGACATCCCTGATCAGTATCAGTAAGAAACTAAGGTTCCTCATGAAATCATCCAAGGCTAACTTTGAAAGAAAAATAGCCAAAGATTCAAAAGATAACCACAAAGCCTTCTTTAGCTATGTTAAGAATCTAAGTGACAACTTGCAGATATGTACTGAACTAGTGCAAAATAGCACAAAATATACTGAACCTACTGATATTGCCAACATCCTGGCAGATAGATTCAGTGCAAACTTCACCCCCCTCTCACCTCCAAAAGGGCCCACAACAATACCAGAAAAGTGTAGTGTCCCAAAAATCACCGATGCACAGGTGAAAACAGCCCTTTTCAAAGCTAAGAACACAGCGTTATTGGGACCAGATGGTGTCCCAGGCTGCATCTTGCAGGAACTACAGAACGAACTAACCCCCCACCTAAACATGCTGTTTAACCTCAGCCTCTCCACAGGCTATGTGCCCATAGAATGGTGCACAGCAACAGTTATTCCTCTCCACAAAGGAGGGGCCACAACCTACCCTGGTAACTATCACCCCATAAGCCTGATTAGCCTGGTCTGCAAGGCTAGGGAGCGCATCATCATGGAACTAATTAACAAAGATAATGGGAACCTGCAAACACTTGACCCGACCCAGTTCGGCTTTGTTAAGGGTAGATCATGCCTATTAAACCTGATTAACTTCTTTGAAACAGTCACCAAGGCCATAGATGAGAGAAAGGTGGTTCACGCAGCCAACCTTCACCTCACCAAGGCTTTCAACACCATTCCCCACTCGGGTATTATAGAAAAACTCACCAGCTTGAACATAAACCCCTACTTCATGAGATGGGTTGCCAACTGGCTTACAGACAGAACGCACACAGTAAGAATAGTGGGCTCCAGGTCCAACTCTAAACTAGTCACATGTGGTTTCCTGCAAGGCTCGGTCCTGGGACCCCTACTGTTCGGCATATACTTCTCAGAAGTACAGGCAAACACAGGAGGACTATGGCTAACAAAGTTCGCCGATGACTGCAAACTGGGAGCCATAATTGACTCTCTGGCTGACACAGACATCCTCCAAAAGAGCCTTACTGAGACGGACACCTGGTGTCAAAGTCATGGCCTCAAGCTAAATGCCAAAAAATGCATAGTCATTCCATCTGGGAAAAACAAAACACCCACGAATTACCACATAGGTGGCAGCCCCCTTAATACAGAAGAGGTAATAAGAGATCTGGGGACCCAGGTAGATAGTAATCTCTCCTTTGGCAATCATATTGCCAAAGTAGTTAGGAAATCCTTCTATGTGGCCCATATAATTACTAAAGGGTTTGCATCTAGAAATAAAAAGGTTACAGTGCCCCTCTACTCGTCACTCATTAGACCCATCAAAGAGTACAATGCCACATTTGGGATGTACCTCACAAGACACTTCCAACAGCTTGAAAGAAAGACCACAAAAGTACCTCACCAAGAGGATTACTGGCCTCAAACATATGTCCTATGCAGCCTGACTGAAAAAACTCCGGCTGTACTCAGTGCCATATCACTTACTCAGAGGTGATATCTGCCTGACTTACAAAGCCATGTCCAACTCAGAATTGATGGACATGCTCCACCAAAAGAAATCCAAGTCACTGCGAGCCATGCGTTCTAGTGAGCTAAACCTCTCCACAACAATAAATAGAACATGCTGGATGGATAGATTCCTGTCACAGAGACTCTCCATGCTTTGGAACAAAATTCCAAATTACATCAGGCAGAGCCCCTCACTAACACTCTTCTAGAGAAGCCTTGACGAGTGGATGGGTAACAGAAAATACTCCCCTAGGATCACTTCATTGGCTCTGCTTGATAGAGGATCAGTTAATTAATCAATGGGGTGGCGAAAGCCGACACACTCTGGCTAGGCTTATAAATGCCCTCGGGCAGATAGCCTAGTACCTACATATGAACCTATGAACCTATGTGTACAAAGAGGTGTATATGTTACAGTACCTTTCTGAATATACTCTTAATCTTTGTAGAGGTAAGTTCTCCCAAACTGCCCACATTACTCTAACCGTGGTTTCAACGAGCTGTCTAAAATAAATAGTGGCAGATTTTTCACCATAAATGTTGCTCCTTTCTATATGCCAGTCTATTTAACTGCTTTTTTATGTTATTTCACAATGCCTTCTTACCTTTAGGTGATCTTTATGACCATTCTCAAGTTCCTTTGCCTTTTTGATACTGTAGCTACACCCCTCCTGCCATCCTGTATACTCCTCTCTAGAGTATTTTATTCCAGGTCTATTACTTTTGAACTTAAGCGGCCATGTTTTACACCATTCATCCTGACTTGGACTCTTCTAATTTTTTTTTTGTTCCTGATTTTTTGTTGGCCTTTTTGCATTATTTTGTGTTACAGCAAAAACAATAAATATATTCTTTCAAAGTCTTAGAAATGCACAAACAGACAGAAAAAAAGAATAATTTAATTTTATAGGAATATACAACATGACAAAGGAAGAAGTCTTGTTGGTGAATGCATACTATTATTCTAATCATATTATGTTTCTTTACCTGCCAAAAAAATGGAACAAAATCTGCTCTAGGCTATAGTTATATAATTTGTCCAGTTCTCTGTCTCAAATTTCATTACAGTAATGGATGTTTTGTTAAAGTCTGAAAGGCGCACATATTTAATATGCAGGGAAAACACAGAGTAGACTATTCTCAATGTCATATGTTGACACACTACAGAATAAGATATAACAGATATGCTAAATGACCTTGGTAAATAACAGACATGCAAAATGACCCCAATAAAGATTAATTACTGTTACTTCTGGCATTATAAATGGATTTGTTCTGATGTCTTTGGCATAATAAAGTTGTTTACAGGGCTGTTAAAATGGAAGCACTTTTAGTGACATGGGTAACAATGCAGATAGCTATGTGAGGAAATTGTAGGACTATGTTAAGAGGTTTACTTCTGCAGCCACTTGTCATGACAGAACCTGGAGTTGGATTTCACTAATATGTATTTCGGTCATGTTTTTCTCCTTATTTATACATATCCCAGGTTTCCTTTCATATCCCTGTCTATATCCCAACCTATATGTACTCATTCATAATTACCATTGTCTACAGTTAGCAAACTGTACTTATTATTAGTTTGTTACTAATAATAATTAAAAATATCTCCTGATATATATCCATCACTGACTGCAGGATAGTGACCTGAACTTACTTATCAATGTCTTTGTTTTCAAACCTTCTTTTCAGATCATGCCATCTCTTCTAAATGAACAGGATCAGACTTTTTTGTGTGTTGTTGTTAATTGAGTAGGATTGAAGGACATACGTGCCCATTTTTGGCAATAATGTGGTAGCTCTGTCTGGCTAAGTGTCTTGCTCATAGTTACACAATAGGCAAATAGTCATTATGGGAATCAAACACTGGACTACTCAGAACAGGTCATTAAGATCTCATAACCATAATCATCTTGCTAATTATTAGTCAAATGTCAAAATAGTATCAAATACTCTTTAAAAAAATGCCTGAAATGGCATTTGAAAAATATTTTAAGCACATTGATTTGTGGGAACAAAATTCCAAAAATCTATTCCAGATGATGTGCCCTGTGCATCCTCCTATGCTTATTTTAACCAACTCTGTCTTCTTCCTGCCTTGAAGAAAAAACCCAATCACCCATTGTAGTGATCACAGATGTGCATTTTTGACAAGTTACTTAACTTTGCTTCATCCTGTAAAACTGTGGCTTATGAAATTTATTTTAAATGCATAAGGCTGCAGCTGGCAGCAGTTAAGAATGAATTACGAGACTATAGTTCGCTACACACCCAGAGTAACAGTACTATTACTGCCAGATCCCCTATGGACTTCCATAACATCTTTAACCTCGTAGGGATGATACTGAATTTAAAAAGATTAAACATAAATGTAATAGGAATTATTAGTCTTTTTATTAAGCTCCATCCATTTAGGTTATGTTATGAGTAAGTTACAATATTCACATATTGTTCTGGTGAGAGCAAGGGCTTATACCATCGTTATGAATGCTTATTAATTGTAGCACTCAGTGCAAATACAGTGGTTCACAAAGACAGAGCTTTAGTAATGGACTTTGATGATGACCTGAAAAAAACCATGATGATGACCCTTTCTTCTGTTATTGTTTATAGACGACTTGCTATCAGTGAAGTGTGTGGTTCCTCCCCCTATAAGTTACACCTTCACACACACTCCCCCCCCCCCCCACCCTTCCATGGCTGCCTTAGGTCAGCCTGGTGCCCCTAGGCAAAGGACTCCCACCACCACCCCACCACCACCACCACTCCTACTCTTCTTCCTCTCGCCAAATAAATACTGGAAAAATGCCCTTACTAGACCGCCGCCCTATGCCTTCCTACAACTCTGCATAAAGAAGTGAATATTGTTTCATGCAAAGTAAAAAAAATATATATATTGTAGCTTGAAGATAGGGTTGCCATCTTGTATGGACTCATGAAATTTTGCAGGACAAATCATACCTACTACTAGTGCAAAGGACTGGACTTTATATTTTTGCCTTAATAAGAACTCACTCTAGCAGCATTGTTGCTGTTTCTGTTGCATGCATTATTAAGGTGCTTCAGTTATAAAACTAAGTATTTTATGCAACTATTAGTAGAGACTTAGGAGATATATCTTGGTTCTATAATCTCAGAACATTTGTCATTTTTTCATGTTTTTTCACAGGACATATGGGCCCAAGTAGGGAGTTTTCTGCTTAAATAGGAACAGGTTGTAACGCTACTTGTATTATTGGCTAAAAAGATAAACATTCTAGATATATCAATTATGTGAAAAGTGGAAGGTAGGCACATGTACTGAATAAAATGTTCCCTACTGTTTAATAACAGTTATAACAATAAAGCAAACTAGGCAGACTGCGTACAAATATTTGTTGGTAGAGTAAGTTACAAATATTAAGGGGTAGGAAACTGATTGAATAATGTATACTTATAGGGGAGACTTCAGTATATGGATGTGAAAGTAGAGATAATGTATATGGTTTGTTTCCTGTGTGAGAGTCACTGAAACATTTTTATTCCTCAAGCTATTATAGGTTAGATAAAAAAAAAAGATTCCTGCAGAACTTCTAAGACATTGCATAACATTTCTTTGATATGGTTTATAAAAATTAAAGGAAATTGACATAAAATGTAATCAACAGAACAAAAAAAAAAAAAAAGAGAGAGAACAAAAAGAAATGTAACTCAATTTTGGGCCACCATAGGTCAAACATTGCAGTGAATATGTGACATTTTAACAATTTTAAACTGGCTTAAAATAAACTACTTTGTATCAGTGTGTTCAGATTTTATGATTTCTTATTTGTGGTTACATTGTACATTTTACTATTGTCTTATTAAATAATAATATTCAAGATAAAGGTAAGTTTAAGCAATAACCCATGACTTGGTGAGGGAAATGTTGGATCTACCCACAGTTGGTGTGGTTTGATCAGGCAGGCAAAGTCCGCCTGATCAAACAAAGCCAACCGTGGTAAATCCAGCATTACCCACACTCAGGAGTAGGTTATTGCTATTATATAATGACATTATATAAGAAAGAAATTACTTACCTTTCTTAAATGTCATTGTGTAATGGCACTGTAGTGTTCCTCCATGTTCTTCAGCCTTTCCGATGCATTGCACATACATGTATGTTCCTGTGCTTACAAGTACATCAGTGCAGTGCAGGGAAAGCAAAAGAGAGGAGAGAATCTCCAAGGTTGTTTTTTTTTTTTTTTTTTTTTTTTATAGTGAGATTTTATAAGGGGCACCCTAAATACAAGGAAAATCAGGTACATGTATTTGTTTTTGTACAATGTACATGATTTTTCTCATATTTTGCTGTACTGTAAGCATACACTGATAGAAAAAATCTGGCTGCTCAATGATATTTCAGCAGCCAGATATTTTTCTGTTGATATATGCTCAATTTACAATGGGCATGCTGGCTGGTCTGTCCAATCAGCTTGCATATTTTTGAATAGCAATGACTCATTATTGTATAACTGTTTATTTACATGTAAGACTGTGTAGTGGGGGGGATGAGCTTTGTAGACACTTTTCATAGATATGCTGAACTACAAAGTTAAAGAAGTTTAATGCTGCCATTTAACCAATGTGTCTGTGTGAATAATAGCCACTGTCTGTCCCCAGCCTGTCCATGCAATGACCACACTTATATAGAACTCATGAGCCAGTTTATATGAACTGAGAAATAAGTCAGGCATTTCACTTAACAATTGAATTAATTTGTCAGTTACAAGCATAGGTCTCAACCTCTTATGAGGCTAATGTGGAACACAGATCCTAGCAATGTGTGACAAACAGTCAAAATGTGGAACACCCTATTTTTGCACTACATGAAAACGCACAATTTCCATGGGACCTGGTTGAAGTGGGCTTTCTGCCAGAAGTACTAAGTTAGAAAATACTGTACATTTTTAAAAATTCAGTAAGACACATGTCAATAAATAAAACAAAGTCAGCAGAAACCATTGATAAAATGCAATATAATCAGTAGCAAATAGCTACATAACAGTATTCAAGTGCAACTATTAAAACATGCTCTTCAGCAGCTGGTTTTCCAACCCCCCCACATTTTCTCTCAACTAAATCTGTTAACTCAACCAATCAAGGACAAATCAGAGAATAATCAGGGACAAATAAAGAATTAGTC
Source organism: Protopterus annectens (assembly GCF_019279795.1). NCBI lineage: Eukaryota > Metazoa > Chordata > Ceratodontiformes > Protopteridae > Protopterus > Protopterus annectens. The sequence goes on along the minus strand of NC_056741.1, from coordinate 369,106,401 downwards.
AGGGACACTTTAAAATATTGCTACCATTACCTCCAGCAGCAACAGAATCACAGAATGTGAATGAATGAAGTCTGGAGCTCAAATGTATGTCATTATTTAGTGACTTGGATTCTCAGTGACTTGCCAAAAAAACACAAGCTGTATGTAGAACAGACCAAAAATATGAGGCAAAAATCTGGACAGCTGAGAGGTATGTACCCCCATCCAAGCTTTGTCTTTTTTTTTTTTTTGTAGCTGACATTAAAGTAGACAGACTTTCGGTAATATTGCATATACATTAGCATTCTGTCTACTTTGTTTCAGAATGCTAAAGAGTAAAAAGTAAATTGATCATGATACTTGAATGGACTTAGTAATTCGAGCATGATCTTTCCTCAAGAACTTCTTCTTTCGGCTTTTTAGGGGTCACCATAGCAGATCACCTGTCCGCTCATGATTGACAGTGGAGTTTTACGGTGTTGAGTTGCCAGCCCGGCGCCCAACCTTCCACAGAAGGCGCACACATGCTCACAGTCATGCCTAGGGCCAATTTAGAGTATCCAATCCACCTGCAGCATGTATTTGGGAGGAAACCGGAGCACCTGGAGGAAACCCACGTGACCACAGGAGGACATGCAGACTCCGCACAGAAGGCACCCCACCTGAGGACTGAACTGGAGAGCCTCTTGCTGTGAGGCAGCAATTCTAACCGCTGCATCATCGCAACCACCAGTGTGCTGAAATCCACCAATAACTTATAACTATTATGCTCATAAACCACCAGAGACTGCACTTTAATATTAAATTGTGCTTTTAAGGTAAAGGCAACTTTCCTTTTGAATACAGACCATTCAGAGGCTTGTATGATATCGCACAACAGCAGGTTAAAATAATGAAGGTTTTATCCCCAGAACTTTATTTCTTATTCTGCACCCTCCAATAACTGTTTTGAAGGTATTGCAGTAGCACAAAAAATAGTAGCTTTACGTGACTGGCTCTATTTTGTACTAGGAAGCTTTCTGTATTGTTTTTGGAGTGAACTAATTACTACTTTGTAAGCGTGAAGGAATGCAATTGTTTTATGACATTGAGCATCTGCCAAAGATCTGAGTATTTTAAAGGTAGATGCTAAATGCTACCAGCTACTAGCAATGGGGGTTTTGGCCTGGGAATGTGTTATCACCATATTGGCCCTTGTGGGGTCATGCTTTGAGACAGATAACTATTTTGTCCAGCAGAAAATTGCACTTGTCTATCCCTGACATGACCACACAATGACCACACCAGGTTGGAGACCATGAAGCAGTTTATTTGAACTCAATAACATGTCAGGGATTTCACTTTACACTTTATTTAATATGACAGTTTCAAGCAACACAATGGCAACTGCCCTCATTTCCTGACTTCCTACCACCCTAGTTGTGTTCTTCTGCCTACTTCCTCTACCCCCATTTCATATAACTCTGAACCTGTCTGAAAGCCAGAGTCTAAAGGGCTCCAGTGACAGGCAACTAGGTGAGATGCCTCCTATTCACCCTAACCAGAAACTTTGCCAGAGCATCCCAGATATGGGCCTGCTTGCTATGGCACAGCTGTCCTATGCTCCAGCAATGTAATACTGCCATGTTGTCTGGACCTTCCCCTCATGTGGGAGCCAAGGAGAGAATAACCATGCTAGAAGAAGTGCAGGAGAATCCACTTTGTCCCCAAACTGTAAGGCTACAAGACAACATGGATGCCTATTCCCCTTTTTCTTTATCTACACAGAAGATGTTGGCCGCTCCTTTCCTGTATTACAAAGCTCTTGGAGCAGGAAGGCCACCTGTATATTGAACAGCTCTAGACCTACATCCATCAGACGGAACCCATCTCGTCAAAACAAAGCTGGGTCATTGCCCTCCAGATGCTCATTTCTCAGTACTAACAGCAAATATTTGGGGCCATTTTTGCAATCCTTTGATTAATGCACTTCCTGGTCCTTCCTATGGAAGCATTGCTGAATGCCTGCTGTCAAACCAGTCTGCCAATCATCTCAGGCCAAATGACTTGTGTCCCATCATACACGCTCTTTGCCTTTAACATCATCTTCATTCGGCTGTTCCCATTAGGGGTCACCACAGTGGATAATCTGTTTCCATTTCTTCCTGTCCTCTGCATCTTGCTCTGTCACACCAACCACCTGCATGTCCTCTCTCACCACATCCATAAACCTTATCTTAGGCCTTCCTCTTTTCCTGTTACCTGGAAGCTTCATCCTTAGCATCTTTTTCCCAATATACTCAGCATCCCTCCTCAGCACATGTCCAAACCAATGTAATCTTGCCTCTCTGGCTTTGTCTCCAAACCTTCCAACCTGGGCTGACCCTCTAATATACTTATTCCTAATCCTGTCCACCCTCATCATACCCAGTTCAAATCTTAACATATTTAACTCTGCCGCATCCAGCTCTAACTCCTGCCTTTTTGTCAATGCCACTGTCTCCAGCCCATATAACATAGCTGGTCTCACTACCCTCTTGTAGACCTTCCCTTTCACTCTTACTGGTACTCGTCTGTCACAAATCACTCCTGACACTCTTCTCCACCCACTCCATCCTGCCTGTACTCTCTTCTTCACCTCTCTTCCACACTCATCATTACTCTGAACTATTGATCCCAAGTATTTAAACTCATCCACCTTTGCCACCTCTACTCCTTGCATCCTCACCATTCCTCTATCCTCTCTCTCATTCACACACATATATTCTGTCTTAGTCCTGTTGACCTTCATTCCTCTTCTCTCTAGAGCATATCTCCATCTCTCCAGGGTCTCCTCCACCTGTTCCCTACTCTCACTACAGATCACAATGTCATCTGCAAACATCATAGTCCACGGGGACTCCTGTCTGATCTCGTCTGTCAACCTGTCCATCACCATTGCAAATAAGAAAGGGCTCAGAGCTGATCCTTGATGTAATCCCACCTTCACCTTAAACACATCTGTCACTCCCACCACAGACCTCACCGCTGTCACACTACCCTCGTACATATTGTGTACCACTCTTACATACTTCTCTGACACTCACGACTTCCTCATGAAAAACCACAACTCCTCTCTAGGCACCCTGTCATATGCTTTCTCTAAGTTGACAAAAACACAATGCAACTCCTTCTGACTTTCTCTGTACTTCTCCATCAACACTCTAAGAGCAAACATCACATCTGTAGTGCTCTTTCCAGGCATGAAACCATACTGCTGATCACTAATCATCACGTCCCTTCTTAACCTAGCTTCCACTACTCTTTCTCATAACTTCATGCTGTGACTGATCAGTTTAATCCCTCTGTAGTTACTACAGCTCTGCACATCACCCTTATTCTTAAAAATTGGTAACAAAATACTTTTTCTCCATTCCTCAGGCATCCTCTCACTTTCCAAGATTTCATTAAACAATCTGGTTAAAAACTCCACTGCCATTTCACCTAAACACCTCCATGTTTCCACAGGTATGTCATCTGGACCAACAGCCTTTCCATTCTTCATCCTCTTCATAGCTATCCTTACTTCCTCCTTGCTAATCCATTGTACTTCATGATTCACTATCCCCACATCATCCAACCTTCTCTCCCTCTCATTCTCTTCATTCATCAACCCCTCAAAGTACTCTTTCCATCTGCTCAACACACTCGCCTCACTTGTAAGTATGTTTCCCTCATTATCCTTTATCACCTTTACCTGCTGCACATCTTTCCTAGCTCGGTCCCTCTATCTAGCCAATTGGTACAGGTCCTTTTCTCCCTCCTTAGTGTCCAACCTTTCATACAACTTTAACAAGACCCACAATAGCATGCCTAGAATCCTTCTTTTTTGACTATTCCCAAATCATTCCCCAAATCAAACAACTTTACTATTCTCATAGAATCACCTCTCTTTCTATTCACCTATTCCCATCTTCCATCTAATATGTACCATTATCTTCAACACCCTTTCTCCCTCCACACACTGGCACAACTATGCTTATTCTCTAATTATGAATGACAAGGTCAAAGATAGAATCGAGGGGCTGCAACCAACTGACATAGAGTATCGGGGATAGTGCAAGACAGAAGAATGCCAAAGAAGCTGAAAAATAAGGTGTTCAAAACAGTCATGTGACCAGTAATATTGTGTGGTACAGAAACTTGTATAGTAAAGGCAGAGAAGTAGAGGAAGCTAGAGATGACGGAGATGCAACAGGTAGTATGATGCACAGATGAAGAAATGAGGACATCAATGCAGAAGCCAAAGAAGCTCCAACTGCAGAGAAGGTCAACTAAAACAGATTATGGTGATTCCTGCACATGTACAGAAAAGCAGGAGACAATGTGGTAAAGAAGATTTGAGGCAGACAGGAAGAAACAAGAGGAAAAGCTAAGAGGTGGATGGATTGTGCAAGAGAAGACCCACAGCAGTCAGGCACGACTGTCAGTGAAGGCAGGAGAGTGGCACTGAATCGAGAGAAATGGGGATAGTTGGCACAACACCCTGACCTCATGTAGAAAATGGGAAAAGGGGGCTCATGATAATAATAATGATGATGATTCTTACTGCCATCTCTCCTCTGTACTGCACCATCTTCACTAACCTGCAAGTTTCATAGCTATCCAAATCTGAGCAATCTTATAATAAAAAAATCCAAATTTGCTGTAAAATGTTAGAATGCAACAAACCGCAACCTAGCACTCATAGAATTAATTTTGTTTGAACTAGAACATCGCCTAGGTCTTTCTCTGCTAACTCCAGTATGTAGACTTCTTTATACATCAGAAAATTGTACAGTCCGTCCCAGCTTTAATGCAACAGTACTCTGCCGAGAGACTTTTATACACTAGAGAAATATCATGAATCACTAAAATGAAATCATCTAATACTGAAGGTGGTTCTCTGTATTCAATTACCGTAGCTAAATTATGGAACTACATTTAGAGTTTTAAAAATTTTATGTTCTATGTTTCACTCTGTTAGTAAACGATATTTAATAATATTAATTCATCAAAAGAACTTTTTGTGAGTATGCAGAAAGAGCTATTAGCCATGCTCTGAGCTTTCTACTTAACCTTACTAATAAGTGTTTTTTTAGGGGTCCATACATACTACACATTTTTTATGAAGTGAGAGATACTGTTCCACATTTTTGAGACATAAGGTTGAGAGGTATTTTGTGTCATGTTCTATTTTTACTCAATGTAATGTACAGGTAGTAAAGCATAAAAGTGGCTGGTAGGAATAAGAAGAATACACTGGCATACAGATTTAGTTACTTCTAATTAATAAATTATTTTCTGCATAATCTATCTTTTGCAGTGTAAAAAGGCCTTAGAGACACTAGAGGGAGGTATAATAAAAGTTAAAGCCATGTTACTCTTCTGTGCTGTATTATAAATACTCTTACAATGAATGTGTGTTACAGTCTTTTGAAATTGAATAACATAGGCTCATTGGTGTAACCACAGTGGTACAGCAGTTAGCATTGCCACCTCACAGCAAGAGGTTCTCTGGTTCGATCCTTGGCTGGGTTGCCTTCTGTGTGGAGTCTGCATGTCCTCCCTGTGGTCATGTAGGTTTTCTCTGGGTGCTCCGGTTTCCTCCCAAAGACATGCTGTAAGTGGATTGGACACTCTAAATTGGCCCTAGGTGTGAGTGCGTGCATATGTGTCCCTTCTGTGGAAGGTTGGGCACTGGGCTGTTAACTTAACACTGTAAAACTCCACTGCCAATTGTGAGTGGAGAGGTGATCCAAGGTGGCAACCCCTAACTCGGAAAAGCCAAAAGAAGAAGATTGGTGTATTCTAGGCTAATGACCACTAGGACCTTAAAAGCCTATCCATGCAACTTAAATACGACCCACAAATTTGATTTATAATTGATTTATAGTGGTGATTTACTTACTGCCTTTGCCCATCAACAGACATAGGAACCAGACCAGGGGTGAATTTCTGACTACCCATCCATTGGTAAAAGTTGCACTTAAATAGGGATGGGGAATTCTGCTTCACATGGATGAGTAGCCTGTTACATAGTCAAAAATAAGAAAAAGCATGAAAGCTTGGTAAGGAGTTACAGAAAAGACATACCCCTGGATTTAATAAACTCCATGTAGGAATAGTGTTAATCCTACATGGAGTGAATGGTGCCCATGTCCACATCTCCCTCTTTGCAGCTTGCCTTGCATATTAATGAAGGCGTGCTACTGAGGGGGAGCCGTGTACACGAATACTGAATCAGTGATAGGAGGTGTGTTACAGTGCTTGCAGATATGTAACATGCCTTCTGCATTCTCAAACAATAAAGAAAGTGTCCTCAGACACGTAAATGAAGAATGTGAAGTGAATGTCATGCAGGCGGTGTGTTGCAGTATCTGTAAAACACCCCCTGCATTGTGAAAGTGCTGTATGACACTAAAACAATAAAAAAGTGTCCACAGACACTTATTTAATAATTTGAAGTGTATTATTTAATTTGTAACTAATGGTTTCATTTTTTTTAATTTCTTTTTCTTCAAAGTTTAAGCATAGCTGAGTGGGTTTACACAGCACAGTGCTTTGCTCAGCAGTACTTAAACAAATCGAGAAGCTATATAGAAATGTACAGCTGAAATCTTCCCCACTGAATGATTATAGTCATGGCTTCATGTACCATAGGTGCACGGTTCGAATACCAATACACACCATTCAGATTTTACATGGGAAAGCATTTGTATATTAATTTTTATTTTATTTATTGATGTAGTTATTGATATTTGTTAACCAGGGTAGTGTAGTTGGTCCAGAATCCACGTGTCAGTGGAGATATGAGGTGAAAACAACAATTTAAACACAAGTTTCCGATACAGTAGAGTCATACCCCAAGTTAATGTAATGAAAGCACATAGGGAGAGGTCATGTAAAGTAAAATATATACACTTAATAATAATGTATCAGTAATGAGTAAGTAATATTCAGTTCTTATTTTTTAAATGAAAAATGTTGTTTGTCCTTAGCTCGGTTTTGATAAGCACTGCTAAGCCAAGCTAAGCAATCTTTAAACAGGGCCTGTCTGAGCAATACTTAGCAGTGCTTAGCTCTGCTTAGCTAGTTTGAGCATTGCTAAGCAGCCCCATTATAAGCACTCATCAGCTAAGCTAAGCAGATGTGTGCAATGCTAAGCATTTGCCCCTTTAAGCACTGCTCAACCCAGCTTAGCAGGTTTGGGCACTGCTGAGCTGTGCTTAGCATTTTTGAAAATAGTCCAATGGTGGAAAAGGGTGGGAAAATGACCTTATTTAAACTGCACAGGTGGGAATACAGCCAGAACTTGTTAGAGTTTGATCCCTGTAGGAACTATGGCAGGTGCTGGAGAGGGAGTGCACTTTTGGGCACAGTGCTGGGGCATGTTGGAGTTCAGGGTCATGGCTGGGCTCCTCATTAAGAACCATGATGACAGACTGCTGCAGGGTCAGTACCAGGGCTCAGAATACAAGTCTGAGACCTGGGACCATCTGGCACATGAGTTCACCAATGCCACTAGCATCCCCCACACTGGTGAGCAGGTCCATCATCATTATGATGACCTGAGACAGAGGAATGGGCGATCTTGGCCCAATGGATCCAAGATGCTCGGGCCCAGAATGCCCCAGAAGTCTGTAAGTATATCAACTGGGGATTTATCAAATTGTACTATGAATAGCTGATAGACAGGTATGCATAATAGTGTGTTATCCCCTCACAGCTGCAAAGGAGAAGGCTCATAACATTGAGGCCCATGCAGGATGACTGGTGAGGCTGTGCCGACAGTGTGGTGAGTACAGATATAACTTGCAATATATAGTGCAATAAATAAAAAAGTGTAATTGTTTACTGCCATTAGGTATAGTGTGTTATGAGTGTACTGAATAAATGTGTCATTAGACCAACATTGATATAAGTGACTAATGCCAGGTACTGTGTAATACAGATGAAGGCAGCAAACAAGCTACTATTGATGAAAGAAAGTCAATACTGAACTAATACTGTGTAGGAATGAATCTGCTAATAAAGTACATGGTGAGTGTTACTGTGAAGGTAATAAATGACATCCATTCATCATTTACAAGATATGCAGTGCAACTGAAGCTAGAATTTTGAATATAATAAACCACTGTGCCATGTCACCCTCAATAAAAATTATTACCACAAACCGTTGTGTTTAATCTGGTCTGTTGTCGAAGAAATATAAGTGTACAGGTGCTACACAGCAAATATGGCTATGAGAGCATGAATTCACTGAGGTTTGTCTGATAACCAGCAGTTATGCCAAACTGTAGATGTGGAGCTGTAAAACAAGATACAATGAAATGTGATATATGTTCTGCACTAGGATCCGAACCTTGAAAATTAATGTATAATGTATTATAGTGTCTTCCCTGCAGCATTGTCTTGTGTTAACCTTTGCATTTCAGCTATATGTAGTCCTGAATGTAGGTAAGCTGATGCAGGCAAGTATGAGACTGTAATAAGTGGAGACTGCAAGTATATGATGTGCAAATGTATATGGGTTGGGTATGCAACCCAGCACCCTGCTATGATCTGTACAGATCTCACATATTCACTTCCACTAGGGGTTAAATGTGTACAGATGCATTCAAAGTATTAATACACAGTTCACTATCTGTCATGCATGAATCACAGGCATGCATGTTCAACTGTCACTGCAGTCTTCTGTGACACTCCACTTATATTACAAGGTCAGACTGTGTAGCCAAGTGAGTTTTAGGCACAAATCAGTCAAACAGCCAACAGTAGTGCCCCAGTGGCTCAGTGAGATAAGAAATAGATAAGTCATTCATTTTTGCACACACAGACCATGGTTTGATATAGCGACTGGTCCAAAGATGTGTATATATTTACACACAAGTAAGCATGACTATTTATAGAAACAGTCTGGTAGTGTTAACAGATATTTTCTCCACAGGGCTTACAGGTAAAGAAAATGTTTGTATTAGCTGTATGAAGGGTATAATAATAAACTGTGTGCAAATGTTCCGGTGTCCAACCCCATGCCGACAAATGACATCAGCATAGGTATATACACCATGCACTCTTCCTGGTACATGTCTCTCAAGTATCACACTGTCATGACTAGTGATCTCTGTGGCCAATAACCTTGGACATAGATATAAATCCAGTAGAAGTATGCCAGTAGCACACTCACACAACATCAGTGCAGAGTACACCTTGTTAGTCATATACATAACGCTGACATATATGAGTCCCCTCTAGTCATGTATCTAAAGTTCTCACTGCTTGCCCCATACCATTGCAGGTTGACAGCTTAACAGGTATGTATGTGCTACAGTAGCTGTAGGCCTCAGGTAGATGTAAAGTGAGGGCAGACCTGTAGAGTATTGCGCAGTACTGTTGTGAAAAATATATCTTATACAGTTGGTAATGAATTGTTTTCTCTCCCCTCATTCCTTATCTGCATCACTAATTATTATTCATACACTACGAGTATGTTAAAACCTAATATTGGGACTTACAGTGTATTACAGTTCATATATTTCAATGGCTGCATACTAACATACCTTGTTCAAATACCAATGTTGTTGGCCTGTTACCATAACTGTTGCTGGCATAATGTTCAATAATGACTGTGATTCCATTTATGCATGTGTTCTCTCTGCTGTGCAATTTTTTCAATTCTATTGTTCTGGGTTAATTGGAACACCCATGCATGCTGTTATAACTAATGTTGAACTGTTTTGTTCATGACTAACCAATACACTTTGATAAACCTCAACACCATAGCACATTATTGGGAGGCAGATCCCAGTGGATCAGCCTGTCCCAGCTCATCTGGCTGTGACACTGGGTCCCAGCACATCTGTGTCCCAACAAGGAGCTGCGACCTCCACTAGTCCTGCACCACCCTCAGATGGTACTGCCTCAGGGGACGGGGACATCCCCCCCGGGTGTGTGCACAGAAGGGGACCTTGTCACCTGACACCAGTTCCGATTTATGGTGTGCAGGGTCATCCAGCATGATTTGGATGACCGCCTGCACCAGATCGAGGGTAGACTGGTGCACCTCGAGGGGCAGGCTGGCCCCCTCGTCTAGCCACCTGCACAGCCACCTTCAGGGTCATGAAGGTACAGTGGTGACCACCCATAGGTGAGGACCTCAGTCCCACTGTTACCATCTGGGGGCAGGTGGCTCTCAGATTACCAACCACCCTCCCCATCTATGGTGTTTACCCCCTCATGTGTCATGCACCGCCCCTGTCTGCTGTCTTGCCTGTCTTGTCTGTCTGCAAAAACAACCTCTCCTACCAAACTTACCTCCCCAAATGTACCGACTACTGTTCCCCAACATCCCACTCTCACCTTTAAAAAAAGGGGGGGCATCTGGCCCCAAAAAAATCTCATCCCATACATAGCTCTCCATTTCGCCCCCACATACACTGACGTTAATCAAATTCCCCATGAATTACTCAACAAATGTATGTCACTCACACCCCTCCCAGTGGGGTGTGAAGCTCTAAACTCCAAATTGCCCACATGATGCACAGCTGTTGCTGCATAAGAAATGGAGAACTATGGTCCTTTTCTACACCCATCCTGCACATCCCTAGCTGCCTTTCATAATGTTTTCCCTCTGCTTGCCCCCATTTCACCACTTTCCTGTCACCCCTTTTTTTCATTTCTTTTTTTGGAAATAGTGCAGGTTTAAGTGGGGATAAGTAACGCTAAGCAAAGTTAAGGGAACCTAAGCATCTTTGGCATCGCTTACCATCACGCAAAACTGTTCAAACCAAATTAAAACTGCTTAAAAATGCATTAATCACTTTATCTCATTTAGCGACAGTTCTGCCTTGCAACAAAATAACCAGCCCTGGCAAGTCTCAAACCCAGGATGTTGTGCACTAGAGTCAGAGCAACCCAACACAGCACCAAATCAGCTGTGGCAGTCAACAATGCTTTTGTAGATATATCATGCTTTACAGTCATTTAACATTATGGAAAAAAACAACATCATTACCAAGTCTCAGACAAAGGACGGTGGGCACTGGAGTCAGAGCAATGCATCACTATGCCAAACCAGCCTTGGGGAGCTGCTACTGCTTTTGTAAATATATCATGCAGTGCAGTCATGTAACATTAGGGAAAACATACAAGACTGTCAAGTATTGAATCCATGACCTTCTAAATTACAGTCAGAGCAACGCACCACTACACCAAACCAGCTTTGGGGAATTATTGATGCTTTTGTAAATATATCTTGCACTACAGTGATGTACCTTTAGGGAAAAAGACACCACTGCCAAATTTTGAACAGAGAACCTTTTGAGCTACAGTCAGAGAAACATGTCAGTAAGCCAACTCACCTCTGGAGTGTAACAACTGTTTTTACAGACATCTTGATTGCCAGTCACACTGTACTCCTATATATATAGTGTCCCAAATAACAGTGTACTTGGGCCTCTGATGCAAGCACATATCAGTACAAAGACAAATAAATGCTGCTGGATGTATGGGAGGCTTACAATATTAGGTAGAGCTGACAACTGCAAAGAATGTTGCTGAATACCCACAGTTGTGCCACCTATTTATGGCAGGGTCATCATAAATCCTAGTCTGTATGCTGACATACTGGCAAGGCAGTGCAGATTGGGGTTACAAAATCATGACAGACAGCTCAGTGTCACACATCATACCCATCAGAACACACATGTCCATGCTAATCCTGTGTTGCACACTATATGTATGCACGTCTTACAAATACACCTACCATAATAATGACTTAGTTACCTCTATCTGTTAGATTTCTAGCATGTGTCACATCTAGACACTCACAATCCTGGCCCATAGCCCAGTCTGTTGCATGACAACTACATCCTTTTTTTTTTCTCAAATATTCTTTTTATTTTCAATTAAAATAACATTTACATAATATTTTTAAATATCATTTTAAACAACTATATACAATATTTACAATAGTCTAACTTTCAATTATATACATTGTATGTTAACTATAGAATTAACAGATCAGTTATCAGAGATACAATATTGATTATTGCAGAATGCCCAACAAAGATATAACTTTCTTCCAAGGATTATTTACCAATGGCCTGGGAAAGATTCGTAGTTCTTTGATTTTTATTTCCATCAATGCAGTTGTTTTCAGTAAAGTGTAGAATTCTTCCAAGGTAGGGGGTGTATTTGAATTCCAACTTCTGGTTACGCATTTCCTAGATATAGCAAGTATTGTCCATAACAAATACTTATTTGTCTTATTCAGGTAGGGACCTTCATTTACATTTAGTATTATCAATACTTTAGTTAAGGTAATGAATTCATTAAATAAAGCTTGTAAAAAATGATTGATTCCATTCCAATATGATTTAATTTTATTCCATTCATAAAAAATATGAATCCAGTCTGCTTTATTTGACTTTTCACATCTCCAGCAAAAACCATTTGTAGTAGTACTGATCTTTTTAATTCTATCTGGTGTTAAAAATGTTCTATGCAAGTATTTCCAGTTAAATATTTTCCAGTATTGTGTGTTAGAGGTGTAATTAACTGATAGTAAGATGTTACTTTTAATTTCTTCTGTTAACTGCAATGACTGACCTTTTGTTAAGAACTGCCAGTATGATGGTTTGGGAATTGTTTTATATGTTATTAACTCTTTATATAGATTTGAAATGGAATTTTTCTTTTCACAACTATTATATATAAATCCATACAGAAAACGTATTAGTTTTGGAATATCTTTAAATGAGGAATTATTAATTAATCTACATAAATCTTGAGTGTACATTATAATGCTTTGTAAGGTTAACCAGTCCTGTGTTGGAATATTGTAAGCAGTTTGTATCATATGTACATCTAAAACATTTAATTTATTTACACATTGAAACCAGCATAAGAATCAATTTTGTTCCCAGGAGGTTATTGTTTCCCTATATATTTTGTGAGGAAAGTTCTTAGTGATGGTAAATGGGGTTAAAAGGTCAAACCAAAGTTTTAGATCTATGTTTGCATTGATAAGTTTCCTAAAGGAATTGATGTAATGATTAATCAGTATTGTTTTAGAAGGCTTTGTATATTATATTGTATACTTATGCATAGTATGTACCAGGGTTTGTTTGATTTGTCTACTATTCAAATTTTTTTAACAGATTCAATTAATTTGTTAATATTGCAGTTGTTAATTCTTTCCAGTTGGCAAAATAATTTGGGTTTATCCAGTCTATTGTAGTTTTAAGCACGGATGCTTTTATATATGTTTCTATTTCTGGGAAGTTAAATCCTCCTTGTTTCCAGGGTCTAATGTGATGAATTAGAGCTACTATATTCTTTTTGGGATACCATAAAAATTTTATTAAACATAAGTTTATTTCTTTAAGAATACATCTTTCAGGAATTAACTTCATTGGTAATGCTACATATATTATTTTTGGCAATAAGACCATTTTTATTAATTGCAATCTGTCTTCAAAAATTAATATAATTTTGTTCCACTTTTCTATATATATTTTTATTGTTTCAATAATGTTTTTATAATTTATTAATATTGTTTTGTTTATATTTTTGCATAACACTATTCCTAAATAATTTGGTGTAAGTTCTTGTTTTCCTATGATGGATTTATCTGTAACTTGTAGTTCTTTTTTATTATTTAAAAATAGAAATTTAGATTTTGATCTATTAAAGTGTAGACCTGAAATATTATAAAATTTCTCCATTACTTCTTCTAGCTCTCTTAATGGAGTTTGATAGGGTTAATAAAATATCTTCAGCAAAAAGCATTATTTTAGATATGTACTGGTCATAGACTTTTATTCCTTTTATTTTTGGATTATTGTGTATTATTTCTGCAAGTGTTTCTATAGCCAAAGCAAATAAAATAGGAAAAAGGAGGCATCCTTGTTTAGTACCTTTCATTATATGGGTAGATTCTGAAGTGAAAGGACCTAATTTAATGCAGGCTAAGTTATTAATATATATGTTTTTTTAGTAATAAGATGAAGGGAGGAGGAAATTCAAATAATGCTGAAGTTTTAAATAGATATTCCCAGTTGAGGGAATCAAAGGCTTTTTATATGTCTAATCCAGTTACAAGTGTTTCTCTATCTTCTTTATTCACATAATCTATAAGAGTAAGTATCCTTTTAATATTATCATGTGTGTGCCTATTATATAAAAACCCAGTTTGATCATTATTAATTGTCTTTAAAAGTGGGATGTTCATTCTGTTAGCTAGGATCGACATGAATATTTTGTAATCATTATTCAGTAATGATATGGGTCTGTATGAAGTGCAAAGGTCTGATGGTTTATCGTCTTTTAGAATTGGTGTTATGAGAGAATATTTTCATGAGGGTGGTATTTTTGCTTCTGACTGGACTTCTATCAAAGTTTTATGAAAAAGGAAGATTACTATTGAAGGGAAGAGTTTGTAAATTTTTGTAATTATACCATCTATCCCTGGAGCTTTGTTAGATTTACTTTATTTTATCTTGTCAACAATTTCTTTGTAGGATATATTTTTTGTAGGCCTAATTTTAAGTTTTTGGGATTTTTTTATATTGATAAGGTTTGTATCTAAGTTTATTTGGTTGGTATCTAAATCTTCTTTTTTGAAGTGTTCCATATAATGGAACCGAAATGCTTCAAGGATGTCTCCTGTATCTGATACTTTTCCCCCTTTCTTTTCATGATATATACTACTAATGTTATTTGCTTTAGATTGTATTTTAATTCTTGTTGATAAGTTATGTAGATATCTGGGGGAGGTGGCTAATGAGTTTATTTTTTAATTTTTTCAAGGCTAGACAAGTTTTGTGTATTAGAATTTCATTATATTTTTTATTTAATTCCTCTATTTCTTTTTTGACTTCTGGACAATTCTGATTTTTTTTTAGATTTTGCTGTCAAGAGTCTGGTTTGCAAGTCTAATGATTCAGATTTCTACTTTCTAACTTTGTTTTTGTATCAGCTAAGGGTCTGATCAAATAAATATGCTTTTAATGAGTCCAAAACCATGACTCTACTGATTTCTGTTACATTATAATTTCAAGAAATAATTGTAATTCTGACAACATACAGGGTCTGAATTCTTTAATTTTTGTGATATATGATGGAATTCTAGTTGAGAGGATTAAAGGTTTAAACTCTATTTGGAGCTTCATTATCAGAGAGTCATGATCTGAGAAGGAGCATGGAACTATTGCAAAGTTGAGGAGTTTTGTTTGTAAATCTTGAACTACGAATGATTTGTCTATTCTGGTTTATGTTCCAAATCTATGATCTTAATGGGAAAATAATAAGGATTTATCATTTTTACTTTAAAAGTGTCTATTAAATGAAATGAATCAATCCATTTTTTAAGGATTTTGAAATAGTTGCTATGCAAAAAGACTTCTTGGTGGTTTCAGAAGATTCTAAGGTACAATTAAAGTCTCTTCCCAGTATAAAATTTCCTTTATAGTTGTTGGAAATAAAATCTAGGTGTTTTTTTAACCGTTCCTGCTCCAATTCCTGGGAACCAATATAGATTAGCTAAGCTTCATATTCTGTTATTAATTTTAATTATAACAAATGCTAGTAGACTTTCTTTGTTTTCATATTTATAAATAACTTTTGAAGTGATTATGTTTTTCTTCTGCAAAATTGATACTCCTTTTGTCTTTGTTCTATAGGAGGATTAAGCTAAGACTGCATAGTCCTTAGGGTCCAAATAAAGCTATCATTAGTCTTAAAATGCATTTCCTGGAGAAATACTACTTGTGCCTTATTTAGATTTAAATATTTTAGTAAGTTTGATCTTTTATTTGCATTATTTAAGCCATTAGTATTTAATGATAAGAATGTTAAATCCATTTCCCTTACTAAGCTGCTGTGTCTCCTGGATCTGGGGGTGGATATTTTCCTCATAATTTACACCTGGATTCCTGCCCTTCCCTATCCTAAGAGGCCCAGTGGACATCTTCTAAACTCCTGATATCCTGAATAGGATTAAATATCCTCATAATAGACTGTCCTCCCAGATTTTTTTTGTGGAAAATTTTACACCTGGATTCCTGCCCTTCCCTATCCTAAGAGGCCCAGTGGACATCTTCTAAACTCCTGATATCCTGAATAGGATTAAATATCCTCCTAATAGACTGTCCTCCCAGATTTTTTTTGTGGAAAATTTTACACCTGGATTCCTGCCCTTCCCTATCCTAAGAGGCCCAGTGGACATCTTCTAAACTCCTGATATCCTGAATAGGATTAAATATCCTCCTAACAGACTGTCCTCCCAGATTTTTTTTGTGGAAAATTTTACACCTGGATTCCTGCCCTTCCCTATCCTAAGAGGCCCAGTGGACATCTTCTAAACTCCTGATATCCTGAATAGGATTAAATATCCTCCTAACAGACTGTCCTCCCAGATTTGTTTTTGTGGAAAATTTTACACCTGGATTCCTGCCCTTCCCTATCCTAAGAGGCCCAGTGGACATCTTCTAAACTCCTGATATCCTGAATAGGATTAAATATCCTCCTAACAGACTGTCCTCCCAGATTTTTTTGTGGAAAATTTTACACCTGGATTCCTGCCCTTCCCTATCCTAAGAGGCCCAGTGGACATCTTCTAAACTCCTGATATCCTGAATAGGATTAAATATCCTCCTAACAGACTGTCCTCCCAGATTTTTTTGTGGAAAATTTTACACCTGGATTCCTGCCCTTCCCTATCCTAAGAGGCCCAGTGGACATCTTCTAAACTCCTGTTATCCTGAATAGGATTAAATATCCTCCTAACAGACTGTCCTCCCAGATTTTTTTGTGGAAAGTATGTCCTATCATTGTACTGCTTAGCTTTACTCACTAGGACATTTTCTACTTCCCTGCCAGGTTAACCAGCAGCCCCCCCCCCCTTCTAGATTGGCCTTTTGTTGGTCCCCTCTCCTTCTCTCCTTATTGCCTTTAGTCCGTACAATCCTCTCTCTCTACCCTGTTTCTAGTTCTCTTATCTTGGTTAATCCCCTGCTTGCTCTATCTGATATTTTTTCCTATCTTGGCCCTTATATTTTTTCCTAACTTGGCCCTGCTTGCTCTATCTGAGATTTTGCCTAACCTGGCCACTAGGTGGCGCCCTTCATACCATAACTTATCCTACTACATTTTCTGACTATCCCACTGCAAATCCTACTGTCCTTTCTTGTTCCTTAGTCTACCTTCACCTACTGTGCTTTCTTGTTCCTTTATCTACCTTTACCAGCTTTACCCAGCACTTCTTCTTTTACCCCCCACTTACCTTTCAATCTCCTCAAACTCCTAACTGCTGAACTCACCCTTACCATTACACCTGTTTCTCTCTTCTTGCCTGATTGTTTTCTGCAACTTTTGTTCTGTTCCTTCCCCATGGTCTCCTTTTCACTTCATACTTTCTCCATGCTACATCTGCCTTAGGCTTTCACTCTTATCACTTTTTTCCAGCCTCTTTTCCATCTCCACCTTTAACTTCCTGCTCTACGCTCTAATTACTGTTTTCTGTGCTACACTTTCCCAGTCCTTCCTTCCCCCACCTGTCCCCTCCCCCTCCAGCTCCACTTCCGTTTTTTTCCCTACAAATACACCCGTCCTCCAGCCGTTTCCTCCCTATAGATTATCCCTTACTAAGCTGCTGTGTCTCCTGGATCTGGGGGTGGATATTTTCCTCATGTGAGTACTTTGATTTTAGCTGCATTTATATGTTCATCCTGTGAGTACTTTGGTTTTAGCTGCATTTATTAGCTGTACCTGCTGTGAATATTCCGTTTTTGTTCCAAATTTCAAACAATGTTATGTGCTTAACCCGCTGGGTATACCTGTATAGTTGTCATGAAACTTGTATGAAAGGCGTTGGGAACCACGTGGGACGCCGTTTTAATTTGGATCTCGGAAGGTGGTTTCATCCCCCTTCTACCCTCCTGTTGCTAGTTATACCTGTGCCTGTCCCCGATCCTAACAATCAGCCTAACTGAGTCAACGGCTGCTTTATATATACTTTTCTTTTTCCCGCTTGCTGTAACCTCTTCACCACTGCTATGATATTTACTGCTTAAAGTCGCTCCATAGGCGCCTGCCTTGTATCCGGACTACTGTCCACTTTTGCTATTGGGCAATTGTGACAACGGAGCGTATACTATACCTAGTTAAACTTTCACTCCACTGGTTTTAACTATACTTTGGGCGTCCTACGGCACACAAACCAGACTGCCCAGTGATAGCGTTGTTTTCAGACTGCGCTAACAGCGTGTCCTTGAAGGGCTCGCAAAGTGCCTTAGCGCCTTTGTACTAAGCTCGCCTAGCAGCAGTTTTGCTCGGCAGGCTGTTTTTTTCCCCCCTCTTCTTGGGATATTGCTAGCAAGTGACCTAGACCTACCCCTGTACCCTAGGTGCCCTGACTCTGGGAAGTAAAGTAGTAGCTCACAATTTCATCACCCGTCTATCACTTTATGTGCCTAACTCAACTGTTTTCGCTCCTTGCAACTGTAGACATCCTTATATATCCCTCTTACTCTTATCTATGACTAATTTTCTCCCCTGTTGGACCATTTAACAGTGTCCCTCCCTAGGCAGCCTCCTCGTGGTCTCCCTCAATTATATTAATGGCGTCCATGATGGGCAATAGCGTTGAAAAATGTCACTGAATACTAATGTATTTTGTCATTGGAAATGCAATGCTCATTGGTAACGCCTAATATCAGAGATGCATTTTTGTTCAGGTTTATTTGACCTACTATGACGTATGTATTTTTTTAACGCACATTACCCTTTGGTATACTGTAATATTAGACCTAAATCCATAACTGCTTAATGTTGTTTTACCCATATGTTCTATGGGAACTGGTTTGACTGCTTGGTGCCTATGCTTGCTATATTGATGGTATTCAATCTCTAGGATAGTTGCTGCCTGCCTATGCATTTTGTCTAAATTGACTGCCAGATATCTATGCTTAGTATATTGTTGTACCAAGTTATTAGGGGAAATGCTGTTTTACCTAATGGTTTTTGTAGCTAACAACTACTGTTATATTTGTTTGATTTGTTCTTTTGGGCCCTCACTGTATCTAGCTATCTAGCTACTCTGCTTCATACAGTGTGCCCTAGAGCATACCTCTATACTATTCTTTGTATTGCCAGGATTTAAAGCATCAGTGATTGTATTATTGTACTCATATTACTGATTAATATATTATTTTTCCTTACTTGTTTTTTCTTTCTCTCTCTACCCTTAACCATTAACAGATTTTACACCTGGATTCCTGCCCTTCCCTATCCTAAGAGGCCCAGTGGACATCTTCTAAACTCCTGATATCCTGAATAGGATTAAATATCCTCCTAACAGACTGTCCTCCCAGATTTTTTTTGTGGAAAGTATGTCCTATCATTGTACTGCTTAGCTTTACTCACTAGGACATTTTCTACTTCCCTGCCAGGTTAACCAGCAGCCTCCCCCCCCCCTTCTAGATTGGCCTTTTGTTGGTCCCCTCTCCTTCTCTCCTTATTGCCTTTAGTCCGTACAATCCTCTCTCTCTACCCTGTTTCTAGTTCTCTTATCTTGGTTAATCCCCTGCTTGCTCTATCTGATATTTTTTCCTATCTTGGCCCTTATATTTTTTCCTAACTTGGCCCTGCTTGCTCTATCTGAGATTTTGCCTAACCTGGCCACTAGGTGGCGCCCTTCATACCATAACTTATCCTACTACATTTTCTGACTATCCCACTGCAAATCCTACTGTCCTTTCTTGTTCCTTAGTCTACCTTCACCTACTGTGCTTTCTTGTTCCTTTATCTACCTTTACCAGCTTTACCCAGCACTTCTTCTTTTACCCCCCACTTACCTTTCAATCTCCTCAAACTCCTAACTGCTGAACTCACCCTTACCATTACACCTGTTTCTCTCTTCTTGCCTGATTGTTTTCTGCAACTTTTGTTCTGTTCATCCCCGCTCCGTTCGCTATGCTCACTCCGCTCCCCACCCTACCCCCAATTCCCACCCACCCCCAGGGGTCCTACATTTATACATACTTTGACACACCCCTAATTATCATTAAACCTATCTCTACTTCCTGCACACCCACCACTTAACCCCCTACTCACATAACCACACCCCCTCTCATCTAGCACATCCATACTAACGTATCCTATTACTTTACACCGTGAAGTCCTATACTTACAAACTTTCACTCTATAATAATTATGCCTTTAACCCTTAACTCAATAATTCCTCTTCTCCTACTTAACATCCTGCTTTACTACTACACTCTAACCTCCTACGAACATCTCAAGCTTAGCCAAACTCCTGCAGGATCCAAACATAGTACAACTACACTTCCTGGTCCTGACGAAACCCACATTAATATACTTTCAACCAGTCCCTACCTTCCCCCTCGTTTCCATAAATTACACCATTACAGACTCACAACCTCCAAACGATTCTATCTTATAGCCATCAAGTACACTAATATCTTTCAAACCACACAAACACTTTTATTGATACATGGGGACATCCACCCCAACCCAGGTCCCAATACCAGCCCCAATCCCACTCCTACAAGCCATATAGCTAACGCTACTAGCACGCCCTTCTCCACTGACTCCCTCTCCATTGCTCACTTAAATATTCGTAGCATTAATAATAAAATAACACAACTCCACGCCTTAATTGATTTCTATTCCTTTGATATCCTCTGTCTCACAGAAACCTGGCTTAAACCCAGCACCAAAGATGATCAATTTACTCCCCCAGGCTATAGTACCTTAAGGCTAGATCGTCCTAATAAAAAGGGTGGAGGAGTCGCCATCCTATACAAATCTCAACTTCAGGTATCCTTAATCAACTCCTTGCCCCCCTCCCCAGCAAATGCTGAAATACTTTGCACCAAACTCCAAGTAAATAAATCCAAATCTATTAACATTATATGTTCCTACATCCCCCCAGGTAAAAACATCACTACCCTAGAAAATATCCTTAGCTGGGCCTCCTGTAGCTTTCCCCAAGAAACCATACTCCTAGGTGATTTTAACATTGACTGGAACTCCTGCATATCCCCCACACCCTCCAACCACCTCAATCTCTTTAACTTTCATCAAACCATTAACTCACCTACCCGAATAAATAAATCCACCCACAAACAAACCATTCTAGACTGGATATTGACCAACAACAATCCCCTCTCCTACAAAACAGGAATACTCCCTGACAATATTAGTGACCACCTCCTTACCTTTATCACGAAACAAAAATTCAACAATCCCAAACCAACTACTTATCGTACAAATCACAGCAAAACAAACTTCAACCTAGCATCCTTTCAGAATGAACTCAGGGAATACAACTGGTCTTCTCTAAAACACCTCCCAATAGATGAGGCTGTAACCCATTTCAACAATACCTTCCTAAAAATTCTTAACCAACATGCTCCATCCCGCTTAGTCAGAGTCAAATCCAAAGCAGCCCCTTGGCTCTCTAAAACAACTAGACAAACTATGAGAGCTAGAAATAAACTATGGTCTAAATGGAGGTCCACAAAAAATCCAACTGACCATCTAGACTTCAAACAACTGAGAAATAAAACCAAGAGTCTTACCATTCAGGACAAGAAAAACTACCACCTTCAATACCAACAGAACCAACACCAAAACCCTAAACAATTTTGGTCAGGAATAAACAAACTACTCCACCCAGGCAACACCAAAACACCTACCCCAGATAGCCTAGCACAATCCGAACCGAACATAATAGCCGACAATTTCAACAACTTCTTCTCTCAGACAGTCACCTCACTTGCAAGTACCATGACTCCCCCCTCAACCCTCCAATCTACCCCCACTCTTAACAGCACACACATACTAAAGCTCAATACTGTCTCAACAACCTACATCCACAAGCTACTATCCAAACTCAAACCTTGCACCCCTTCTGCAGATAAGCTTCCAGCTGAATATCTGCAACTAGCTGCAGCCGAGATAGCCTACCCAGTCTCCATCTTAATAAACCGAACCATAACTGAATCCAAAATACCATCCTGTTGGAAAATCTCCCATATTATCCCTCCATAAAGGAGGTAACTCCAACGAACTCTCCAATTTTCGCCTATTGCCCTCCTATCTCCACTTTCCAAAATAATGGAACGCTGCATTCACCATCAACTTCTACACCACCTCTTAAATAACAATTTGCTTGTAGACTCACAACATGGTTTTAGACCCTACCACAGTACTTCAACTGCCCTTCTCTCCTTCACTGATTCTATCAATAGAAACCGCAACAACAACCTGTTCACCTCTGCAATATTCTTAGACCTCTCTAAAGCATTCGATATGGTCAACCATAAACTTCTCCTCAATACCCTACAATCCCTCTCACTAGACTCACAAGCACTACAGTGGTTCAACTCTTACCTGACTAATAGAAAACAAGCAGTCCTCTGGGACAGCCATCTATCCTCTCAACTCCCAATTACTATTGGCGTTCCACAAGGATCCATCCTAGGTCCCCTACTTTTCTCTATTTTCATAAATAACCTGTCCACTTCCCTCCCTTCATCCACTTGTATTCAGTATGCAGATGATTCCACTCTCATCTGCTCTGCTTCATCACCTGCACAACTCCACTCCGCTACCCAGGTGGTTTTCACTGCAGCAGAAAAATGGTTCCAACATATCTGTCTCCTCCTAAACCCCAAAAAAACCAAACTACTACTTTTCACCCCCACCTCTAAATCCACCCCTATCACTTTCTCCATTGTATCATGCAATGGCACTGTCATCCAACCTGATTCATCCACTAAGCTGCTAGGCATAACCATAGACAATCAGCTAAATTTTGACTATCACATTGACTTAACTATCAAGTCAGTCAATAAAAAGACGGGTGCTCTTTACAGACTTAAGCCCTTCCTTACTACTACTACCAGAGAGACTCTAGCCCAAACTCACCTCATTTCTACATTATTGTATGCCTCTCCTTCCTTTATCAATATTTCTAAAGCTAATCTTCAAAAACTGAATACCGCCTACCACAGTATAGCCAGATTTGCCACTGGCTCTCTATTCCAAACTCATCACTGTCTTAACTTAAAAACTAAACTGGCTTGAACTTCCCAACCTAATACTACTACAGCAGCTAATCATCACTTTTAAAATTCTACATCACCCTTCCAACACACCCATACTAAATAAACTCATCACTCCTTACAAAAATCTCACTTCACTTAGATCAGCCAACAAGGTACTAGTTACTACTGTGAAATCTCACAATAAATCAGGAGATTCCTTATTTACAAACATTGTTGGCTCTTACTGGAATAAACTCCCACCAGAACTGACCTCCCTAGACTCATATCAGCTTTTCAAAAAACAGATGAAAACGCACCTAAAAACCCACTGGCTATGCCCTTGCTTCAATCCTGACTGACCCCAGCAAACTTACTATTTCTCCTCAGTCTGCTCATGTGCACTTTTGCTCTTCTGTTCTAACTTAAACTGACTTCCACGGTCCCTCTATTTATTTCTGTTCTCCTGTTCTTAGTTCTGCTTGACTCCCCTCACCTCTTTTATTGTCTATCTCCTGCTTCTTTTTAGCTGACTTCCTATAATCCTGTTTTACCTCTTACAACTCCTCTCTAACTTTTATTTCCCCCTCTCCCTTTCCTTCTGCTAGTTCCTGACCTCACTAAGTCCAGATCTCCTGTACCCAATAGTAGCCTTACATTATTTTTCCTTTCTCTTTACGTCATTCTTGCCTTTATACTTTCTTTAGCCTCTTAAAATCTTTTTCACCACTAACCTGCAGGTTCACACTGTATTTTTAATCACTTTTTACTTACAACTAATACCTACTTGTTGTTCATGACTAACTACTATGGACATTTTTCTACTTTAAATATTTATGTTGACACTGAAACTGTTCTCCTCAGTGTCCAACTGATTTTTAAATTGTAATCTACTCAGGTTTTTACATCAAAAACGTATTTGTACTTGTATGTAGCCGTATAATACTTTATTAGTTTAGTTTTATTTTGTATAGTTAGTATTACTAGTGACCTTATAAACTGTAGTGTATTTTAGTTTTTTGATAGTGGAGCTTTTCTCCTCGGGCCTCTGCTGAAAATGGACATGTATCCAGCCAGACTAGCCCGGTTAACAAATGTAAAATAAAAAAATAAATAAATAATTTCAAGTTATTGTTGGAAGAAACTTTTTGCTTCTTTTTTTTATTTATTTTGATTATAGTAGTTATACCATATTCTTTGATAACATTGGATGTTATTTTTATGTGTGTAAACTTGGGAGTGTAATTTAATGTTCTTTCTTCTTTAAATATAAGTAGGGTAAAATTCTGGTCAGGCTTTAAAAAAGTATTTCTATAAAACATTAATTCTAAACTATCATATACAAGTAAATATGAATTTTACATTAAACATGGAATTAAAGTAATTCCTAATACAATAGATAAAGATAGATTTATTGGATTATCACTCATACCTTTAACCAACAATATCAACTGAGCTCCATATGTTAAATTATTATATGGAGAATTTTCTTAAAAGAGATATGAAATTCTATATTATTCTATTATTGTTCTATAGTATTTTATATATCTGGATGGAATGTTAGTAGTGTAAACAATTATTATGTTGACTTAGAAAATATCCAATATTTAGTTACCCTTAAGAGATCCCAAAGATGTCAGATATGCCATTTTGGATAAATTAAATGCAACAGAGGAACATACACAAAAATAAGCCAACAGCAAATAGATTATTACTAAAATAATTTGACTAAAAGGACTCTACAGGAGACAATGAGTGATTACCAATGAAATATGAATGTACTGCAGGTGTACTATCTTCCTTTACTTCCCCACTCTTCAGCTCACCAACTTTAACTTACACTTATGAAAATATATGGCTTGTCAGTGGTATCCTGACTCTGAATAGAGGTGCCCTACATTCTAGTGTGCAGTGCTTTTACATATTTATAGATTTACCAAGCAGAGTCTAAGAATGAATTATGATCACACTGACAATTTCCATCCTGCATAGGGCACCTCATGCTTCCAGAATGGGTAATCAAATTGGGTCTAGAAGGAATGTTAAGGTACCTATATGGTAATCAAGACTTACTAGTAATCAAATAGTATTTAGAGCATCTTAGAGAGTTCTCGGGGCAATTAGAATACTCTTAAGCCTCTCCTCCCTTGAAAAAAAAAACAGAGATTTCCCTTCCCTTTCTTTCCCTTGTTTTAAATCAGTACTAATAAAAGAAATTCAACAAACATAGGTAAACAGAAATAACATTCAGTAGTCCGTCTTGTACATGACTCGCAATCCATTAAACAAGTCAGTGACTAACATCACTTTAGTAAACATTATAAAGACAAATTAGAAATAATTTCCTAGCTCTTTAAATTTTCTGATAAAGCAAAAAGTTAACAATAAGCTATTTTAACTAAAAGTATAAAGCATTTCAATTTTTCCTTGCATGTATACATTTCTACTTATATTGTAGTGTCAATAGCCATCTTTGAAATCTGTACAATACTTCACTTCTTCAAATCATTCCTTTTTCAATTCAGGTTTTGTTTTATCAAAACGGCAACAATATTTCAAGGGCATAATTAATATTTAGACTGATGTTTTAAATAAATAACTTGTCAGTTGCCAATTGTGTTAGTTTAGAATGTATGGTTAGTGCAAATATAGCATGTTGCAAAAATAATATATATTTTTTTGTGTGCTCTAGAGACTGTCATATGGAAGTGACATATATGATATAGCACATATAGAGCAGATAGCTTATGGATTCAGGTTGTTAAAGTAGATTATGCTTATTAGTCAGTTTCATTTAAATTCACAAGTAATTTGGGGACATTTCAATTGAGTTTCCAGTAATGTGTAGTCCAATGTGAGTAACTGAGTCCGCTTTTCCTCATAAACATATGTCACAATTCATTAAATTAAGCAGAGTCTAGCATCTGTCTAATAATCATTATAAAGACAAAGAATAGTAATTTTCTAGCTCTTCAAACTTTCTGATATCGCAAAATGTTGACAGCAAGCTATTTTAACTGGAAGACTAAAACAATTCAATAATTCCTTGTGAATATATATTTTTTACTTTTACTGTAGTGTCAAGAACTGTCTTTGAAATCTATGCGTTACTTCACTTCTTTGAAGTCATTCATTTTACAGTTCAGATTATATTTTGTCAAAATGTTAATAGCATTTCAAGGGCACATTTAATATTGAAACTGATGTTTGAAATTAATAGCTATCAGTTACCAAGTGAGTTTGTACAGAGTGTGAGGTAAGTGCAAAAATAACATGTTGCAAAAAGTAATATGTATCTTTTCATATGCTCTAGAGACTGACAATTGCAAGTAACATATAAAATGTAGCTTTTACAGTGCAGACAGCTTCTGAAATCAACATGTTAAAGTGAGTAATATGTTTTAATCAAGCAGCTACATTTCAGTGCACATGTAGTTTGGGAACATTGCAGTTGTGTTTCCAGGAATATGTAATCCTATGAGGAGAAATCATAAACAGACCTCCCAACTATCCCAAATTACTCGTTTTTTACCGAGTTTTGGGGTCCAAATGAAGGGGTGCCATGATTCCCGAGTGGCACCCTTTAATTTCCGATTTCTTTGCTTATTTTTTTAATTTTCGCGCTGTTGGAGCTGACGTCATCACGTGCGCAATGACGTCAGCTCCATCAGCGCTACCAGACCATCGGAACTGAGCTCAAGGAGCTCACGTCATCATTTCCAGCTAGCTGCGAGCAGGCCGACAATTTGAAAAGAACTGTTGCTGCCGAGAAAAGAATGCTGGCTTTGGACTTTGCTTATTTCAGACGGAAAGAACTACTGAGAGAGAATGCTTTTGCTGGCTTGCTTCCTTATGCTGCCATTTGGACTTTGCTTTGGCTTGTTTATGCTGCTGTGAACTTTGCTTTGCCTTGCTTATGCTACTGTGAACTGCCAAGAGAGAATGCTTTTGCTGCCATTTTGAACTGCTGGGAATTAGGTAAGGAACAAAGGGTGTGTGTGTGTGTGTGTGTGTGTGTGTGTGTGTGTGTGTGTGTGTGTGTGTGTGTGTTCAGCAGTAGTATTCTAAGCACTAAAATGCAGCGGTTTGTCAAGGAATGTGACTGTTGTATTTAAGTTCAGTATTAAACCTATGAACTTAAGGAACAAATGGGTATGAGCATTTATACCTTGCTGTCCTTTGAGAAGCTTACTTGCTGTGTCAGTAATTAAAACAATGGCATTTTTTGTTACCTCTGTTTATGTGTGATTGTTAGGCATGTATTATTTTTGATGGAAATTAATGATTCTGACTTTAGGGGAAGCTTTTTCTATAAAAGTGTTATAACTCCATCTAGCCACAGACTGACTCTACTATATTTGGACATGGGGCCTGGTGTCACTTCAACAGTGATTGTTATCAGTGTTGATATCAATTGAAAAGTAACCGAATCGATACTTTTGTTTTTAGTGCTACCTTTATTGGGCTGTTAGTTCTCCCAGTAGTGTATTTTCAGAATCAGATCAGGCATTACCTTAGAGCACAGATAGAGGTTATCTCAAGTATTCTATAAGAACAACAATATAGAGAAGGTTCTTAAGGCATTTATTAGTAGTCTAAAGTTTCTAGCTCAGTTGTTTTAGTAAGAAGTCATACTTTCTAAGCTGGCTCATGTAGCATAGTACTGTGTTGGATCAGTAAAGTGTGTATGTGGTATAATGCTATGATTAATCATATTATTAAGAATTAAATGGGTTTCAGATATGATTCATTAAGTTTCAGTCTTCCAATTTTTTTTAAACTGATAATTTAGCATAGTGGTATGTTGCACTGACTGTAGTGTATAGTGTTCTGGGTTCAAGACTTACCAGTAACATGCATGGTGGTAACACAACATTTTATTCTAGCAACTTTCCAAAATCATACAAGCAGTGTTTAAAATGTGTCCCTGGTTTTTTACCTTTTGCCCCCCCCAAAAAAAATAATTGCGAGAAGCTGAGCAAATTGCCTATGGCTTGCACTACTTCATTCTGTTTATAGTTTGGGTGTGGAAGTAGACTTTTATGATGGAAATGTTCTGAATTGGGCAGTTTTGAAATTATTGGTTCATGCATTTTCTTTCATTGCCTACGGTATAGCCTACTGGAAAAATATTCATTCAAACAAATTTAAAATGTGCTCTGTCTAACAAGTGTGCTGTATTATTCAAGGAATATAACTTAATAAAGTCAGGAAGGTGTATCAAAGAAAAGAACACATGTATGTTTCTTGTTTTGTGTGCAAGGGGCAAATGATTTGAAAACAGCCCAAAGGTAATCTTTATCCACCACTGGCCAGATGCATTTTCTCTGGATGTGATGCAGGTTTCAATGTTGTTTCAATGAATGTGAGTTTCAAGGCCAGAGAAGTTTTAATGCCAAGTCTAGACAGTATTGCTTTGTTTATCAGATGTCTGTTAGTGTTTGTGCATTGATGTGCTGCAAAATATAAAAATAAAATCCAAATAATCATTGTAGAAGTAAAGCAGTATGCACACATTAGTGTTTATGGTAAATGGGGCGAAATAGCCAAGTAATGGGACATTGGAATGGCTGCAGGGGGACTCTGGTACCATATTTTGGTTGTCTGTTCTTCAGTTTGTGTTCGAAAGTTGGTATCCCACAATTCCATTGGAGTGGGCGTGGTTATGTTATTACGTATGCAAATTTGATGTTAATCAGCGTACAGATTTGTACCTATTTTTCATGGCCCTTGTCCAGATTTTTGATGTTTCCAGGTTGAGAGGTATGATTATAAAATATTTACAAATTATCCTATTATGTATTTATTTTACCTTGTTTAGGTTGTTTTTCATTTTAATAACTAAACAACCTTACTTTTTCTTATTATTTGTTATCTGTGAGGCTAAATGCACTTCGCAGATTCACAGTGTCCTTAGAAAATGCAGCAATTGTTTACTGTTGATATGGCAATGCAAATAGAATGTGAAGAAAGCTTCACTTCTCTTAACCAACAGAACATTTTCCCTCTTTTTTTTATGTATTTGTTAATACTAAAAGGAAATAATTCAAAGGCCATATGTACATGAATGGAACATTTCAGAGTTAATCACGAACATGTCCCCAATCCCAATAAGCATAACAGTGACTATCATTAATCTAATAAATATTGTAATAACAATTAAGTTCACTATTAAAAATGAGTCTACCTTTAAACTAGATTATTTTAGACTATTATTTATCTATGTATAGATAGTGAGTTATTAAATATATACAGACTATATTAGGATAGTAAATAGGAGAGAATTTATGAAGGGAGACAAGATGCAGTTAAAATAAATAATGAGAAAAGAGAGAAGAGAGAAAGAAAAGAGAAAATTAAGAGAAAATACACATATACTATGTATGTTGATTTACAGCATAAATATTTTATGTGCTGTGAAAGAAAGGTACCCTGTTTTACATACCTGAGGTAATGTCAAAAGTCTCATGTGCCATCTATTTTCAAAAAATATAGATAAAGATTCCAGTAGTTAGTTACCTTTGTTTTAAAATTCTAAGCAGTAAAATTGGTCCTTTAAAGTAATGTTAAAACAATTCATATCATAGTAGATGCTTTGAGAGATTTGGCTGTAACAGTATCAGTCTTTTGCTTCTTCTTTTTGACATCTGTCCAGACATTTGTTTCTTTTGTTCTCTTGAGAGAAGGTGACATCCAATCCATATCTTCTGGTAAAGTAATCACGTTATTAGTTTTATTAAATGAAGAGGCTTCCTCTAAGTCAATAAAAGTCCTCATCTGGTTGGCATACAGTATTCTTATTTTAGCTGGATATGCAAGTTGCATCTTGATGTTATTTTGTTTCAGAAACTTTATCATTGGCCACACTTTTTTCCTTTGTTCCATTATTCTAGATGAATAGTCATTATCAAATCTTATCAAGTTCTGTTTATATTTTAGAGGTGCCTTCCTCCAAGCAGATCTTAAAAATCAGTTCCTTGTCCTAGTATGAGACAAATTTGATAATTATTGACCTAGGAGGAGAGTTTCAGTTATTGGCAGATTTCCCAAGAGCTCTGTGTGCCCTTTAAATGCCAAAGGAAAGTCCTTCTTTTAAATTTAAAAAGTCAGGGATCCAGGTTGATAAAAAGGAAATAATATTCTCACCTTCTGTGTTTTCAGGTAATCCGAAAATCCTGATGTTATTTCTCCTCTCCCTATTTTCCAAGTCATCTACTTTATTAATCAACCAAGTGTTTTGTTTAAGAAGCAGTTCTTTCTGTGTTTCCTCTTCCTTAAGTCTGCTTTCTAAGTCATTTATAGAAACCTCTATTCCTGTTATCCTTGTCTAGTGTTGGTGTAGCATTTCCTTGAGGGTGACAGCCTGTTTTTGACTGTTCGTTTTAAGATTTTCCAAGTTCTCTTTAAAATCATCCATCTTCAAAGACAACTCCTGCAGGGTAGATGCCATCTGCTGTATCCTTCTTTAAGGCAGCATCCTGGTGAGAATTCTTTGAGTTGCTAATTTTAACAAGTGAATATATCTCCTAACCTTTTGACAGAAAATTATTTGTAAAATTTCACCAAAGTTTCTAATTATGTAAATTAGTCCTTTATCTATAAGATTTTATACTTTGAAGAAAAAAAAATATTTTTTTCCTGTCTTATTTAACTAGTTATATGGAACTCTAAAATATTGCTGCTTTCATAGTTTCATAGTTTCATAGTAGTGTACTAGGCTATCTGCCCTGGGGCATTTACAAGCCTAGCCAACAATGATGTGGCTTACGCCACCCCGTATTATATAGTTGCGCCTCTCTAGTAGTGACACATGTGGGACCCCATTATTTAGTAAACTATACCTCTGTCTAATAGTGACATTGAGGTGACTCCCGGGGTAAACTTACGATCTCCCATCCATGCATCGAGATTTTTCTTGAACAGTGCCAAGAATGGCTCTGTCTCACATGAACTGGGATTTTGTTCCAGAGTACGGGTAACCTCTGTGTTATGAATCTATCCCTCCAGCATGTTTTATTCATATTTGTGCAGAGGTTGAAATCTTTAGCTCGCGTGGTTCTGGTGGATCTGGATTTTTTGAGATGGAGCATGTCCATCAGTTCTTGGTTGGACGTTGCCCTATATGTTAGGCACAAATCACCTCTGAGCAGGCGGTATGCTAGTGAATAGAGCTGGAGTTTCTTTAATCTAGCTGGATAAGGCACATGTTTGAGACCCATGATCCTCTTGGTGAGGTACTTCTGGGGTCTTTCCAGTTGTTGCATGTGCCGGGTGAGATACATCCCAAATGGAGCATTATATTCAATCATGGGCCTGACAAGGGAGGAATATAGAGGTACAATGACCTCCTTTGATCTGGATGAGAATCCCTTCATGATGAGATGGGCAAGGTAGAATGTCTTTCTGACCACTTTGGCAACATGGTTGTCAAAGGAGAGGTCACTGTCGACTTGAGTCCCCAGGTCTCTGATTACTTCTTCCGTACTCAGTGGGTTATTGTCTATGTGATAATTTGTGGGTACTTTGTTTTTCCCAAAGGGATGACTATACATTTTTTGGTGTTAAGTTTGAGGCCATGATTCCGGCACCAGTTGTCCATTTCAGTGAGACCTTTCTGTAGGATGTGTGTGTCAGCAGGTGAATCAACTATGGCACCCAGTTTGCAGTCATCTGCAAACTTTGTCAGCCATAATCCTCCCATATTTGCTTTCACATCCGAGAAGTAAATGCCGAATAAGAGTGGTCCCAAGACTGAGCCCTGTGGGACACCACTCGTGACTGGTTTTGAGTCTGACATGGCTCCAGCAATTTTGACCTTATGGGTTCTGTTTTTTAGCCAGTTTGCTACCCATCTTGTGACATATGGATTTACATTTAGGCTGCTGAGCTTGTCTATGATGCCAGAGTGTGGTATCGTGTCAATGGCTTTAGCCAAGTCCAAGTAGGCAGTGTAGGCAGCCATTCAGGCTCTGCCCTCCAACAACTACATCCTTGTCAATACAAAATAGGAATAACTGAGCCCTGCAATATCCAGCAATACTGGTTGCTCATACCATAGTCACTGCCACCCACAGTAGCACGTTATAGGCCTGCATGGTGGGACACATTTCACAATTATGAATATGTGTACTAAATGTTGCCTACCACTTACTGGATGACACTATTATGTAACATATGCACCACAGGCACATGCCTCACCTGGACTGTTGGGGATACCCTCAACCAGGCCATGTTGTGACGCAACAGCTGATACCACACCCTTACTGACAGTAACAGTTTGCTCTCCCCAAATGTCTTCACAATCCCTAGTGATGACTCCTGTCTAAAATGCAGCAGCTGTGGCCTGCTACACATGCAGCAGTATGTCCAGCTATCTGCTACAGACCTAACATTGGTCCCAAACACCTAGATCAGGGCATCCACACAACAGCCAAACATAAAGAGTTGGGGGAGGGATGTTGAGGTTTTAAGGGACATGTGTCACAGTCTCCCCCTACAAACTATAAACAGCTGATAGACTAGCATCAACTGTGACAGCATACACAGTCAGATAGAAAAGGATGTATGACACTCACATATGCCTGTCTCCTTACTCACTCCAACACACATCTACACAGTGCACTACTACATAATCTGAAAGTCTGTTAACAATGGCCAGACATACCATGCAAAACTGTGGCCATAACACATCAATCCAAACAATGGACAGTATTTCCACCTACCCTCTGTGATGCTGTAGCTCCCACACCTCAATAATGTCCTCCTCACAGGCCAGGAAAAGGGGCAAGTCCCACATGAAGGCCTTAATTATAGCACTGTGTTGCCATTCCATTGGCTAATGGGAAGGCAACCCAGTTGTTCTGAATGCAATTAGCAAGTAGGAGCCACAGACTTGCGCTGTCATGACCATTACCTACAAAAGGCAAGCTGCTACCTATGGTAAACAGGTCTGACACTTTCTTCATGAAGACAGACTGTGATTATTTACAACACTACAAGTGGATTTCTTTTGACAAAGGAGTACAGCACTGTACCAGGTATGTCATACAATTAAGCATGTAATGATATGCAGATGGGGGATGCAGTCATGGGAAATAGGAATTTAAACAGTAGGTCTCAACAACACTTCCTGGACTGACATGTTGCTGTTAGTCTGCCATCCAGCACCTACAGTCATCCTTGATGGCTCTGTCTGCAGTGACATAGATCACAGCTCTGGCCCTGAGTCACCCCAGCAATTGTCAGCTTACATATGACTACTACTGGATTGTCTGTTGTACAATACTGACTGTGAAACTGCCTACCCGGCTAACTGGGATGTTGTAAATAATCAAATGTCATTTGTGAATATTAATATGATTCATATGCTTGTCTTACAAATGTAAGAGAACTATATGTTATGTGGATATTAAACTACTGGTGCAGAAGTATGTGTTAAACTGTATGTTATTTAATGAGCTCATACCTCTCAACTGTCCAGATTTTTGCTGAATGTCGACATTTTTGCCTAACATTTTTAGTCATTTTCTCATGTTTTTTTCTGGAAAATCACTGGCAAATCATTAAAGACTTAAGTCATAAAATAATTGCACACATTTGAATGTCAGACATCATATCCTTCAGAAAATTCATGCAAATGCAAAACCTGTTATTCTATCAACTGTCTAAGTTTTTAAGAGCAGTATTTAAAATGTGTCATTATTTTTGGGCCTTTGTCTCCCCTTTATTTGTGCCTTTGTCCAGATGTCTTGCTCTAAGAGGTTGAGAGGTATGACTGAGCTTCAAGAGTGCAACCACAGTGTACTGCACTGGAAAAGAACAGAAGTGTATAAGCTATTACCTGTGCAAATGTATGTATTAATAGTAGAAGCTGGAAGCCTCAAACATACAAAGATAACTTGCAAAACTTCATAAAAATAAGCTGAACTTGTGTTACAAATGTATTATCTCAGTGTCAGTGCAGCAAGCAGATGCAAATGTCTACAGCTAGAGGTTTTTGTATTGTCTTGAGACATAAATAATTACTAGGTTGAAAATGTAAAAGTGTTTATCTGTGTTCCAGTTCTACACAAACATCTGACAGATATGTACTTCTGACACAGAGATGTTAAAATGTATGTTAGCTGCTGTTAGCCTGGGAACTGAAGGCAGATGACAAAGAGTGATGCAATCTGAGCTAACCAAGCTGTAATGTTGATTATTAATTTCAGCTCTATCTCAGAGAAAGACCCTTGCATTTTGTATGTGCCTTTGTATCTGACAACATCCATTCATCTGCATTTGCCTTGCTAATAGTAAGGAACTAGGGAAAAGTTATTTTGTTTACACATAGACTGGAATATAGTAAAGATTACTTTTGATGTTTGCTGTATTTATTTGAGACTGTCCTGCAATGTTGTCTTAAAATATTTCCTGTGATTCTGAACTCTATAGTTACTGTATTGATTGAGTATTGTCTTGCTCCTTTATTAGTTATTATTAAGTATAGTTAAACCTTGCAATTGTGGCTGGTCTGTGTAGAGCTAAGTAAGCTCTTAGAGTGCTTGCATATTATTTGGTGACACTGTATAGCCCACTCTATTTTCCTTGGCCTTGGTCACATTTACCATTTGGATAATAGGCACATCACACAGTAGGATTCATCACCCTTTGGTAAGGGTCTTAGAGTAGCTGATAAAGAGCTGGAATGTGGCAGTCATAACTACCTTTTAGGCTGGGCAAAAGGGGACATTGATAGTAAACCTGTGCCAGCCTTTCCCAGGAATGTGTGTGTGTTTGATTTATAAATCAAATCTCAAAGTGTGTGTGTTTGTGTGTGTGTGTGTGTGTGTGTGTGTGTGTGTGTGTGTGTGTGTGTGTGTGTGTGTGTGTGTGTCAGTTACTTGGGCAGGGACACAAAGCACTGGTTGGACAGAGAGGGTGATGGAAGTTTTGGATTAACTGCTCTGCTGAGATGTTAACCGTATAGCTGTGCCAGTGGGGAGTCTTTTTGGAGATCTGGAGAGATAGGAAGAAACCAGCCCCACACTGACTGTGATCTCTATGTGCTCTTAAGGGTAATTGTACTTTACTGTGTGTGTACTTGTCATCCTCCCATTGTGTATATCCCTCATTGGTGATAGTGGTGACAATTGAGGCACCTTGATTACTGTGCCAATGGAGGGGTGTCACACTGACAGTACATACTGGTGGATACAGCTGGCATATTGCATCATCTACTGTCATTGAGCCCCTCTCAGTCTGCCAGTATTATACAGCATTATTTCACAGATTGTCCAGGTCTCCCTGACCATTCCTGACATACTCTGGCTAGGTCAATGTGTACTCCATACCTGTATCTA
Source organism: Protopterus annectens (assembly GCF_019279795.1). Lineage (NCBI taxonomy): Eukaryota > Metazoa > Chordata > Ceratodontiformes > Protopteridae > Protopterus > Protopterus annectens. The sequence continues at coordinate 369,071,009 of NC_056741.1, read as the reverse complement.
ATTGCATGACACCTATGGCTAGCATACCTGGTGAGCCCCTGCAGAAAGACAGCAGGTTATAGATACTAGTAGTTGGGATGATGACTCTGGCTCAGCAGCAGTGAGTACATACTGAGCATACAATGTAAGGGAATGGATACAGTACCAGATATTCATGTACCATTACTGTGTCCCCAGGGGTCTAGAATGACACAGACACATTCCCCAAATTCTGTGGACAACCATCATGTATATTGTCCAACTGGTGTCCGGAAATACACATTTGTCTGACAGGAGGGTCTACTTCTATCAGGCACATGTACACATTCAGCAAACATATGGGTACTGCAGATGTCAGACACCTATGAGGAGGTCACCCTACACCACATATGCACTGCTCTCTGTTATTGTGTACCTCAGATGTTCCTGGAATGTCCACATGCACCTGTAGTAGCACTCATCTTTTGGTTGGATGTAGGCTGGATGACATGGTACTGTAACGTTGCCTATAGGGGACACCCAGCAGTCGATGGCAGTGATGTATGTGGACACATAACAACACAGTCTTTCACAGCATTCAGGCCATTTCTGGTATTCCTGGTACTATATGAGGTTACTAGGCTATGGGCTGTTAGCAGCCATATGCCTAGGCCGCATGTTAACCCATGTGTATGTAAGGCAACAGCTGATGACCCCTTCCAACAGGGACACAGGTGCTATCCCAAGGGTGTATATGTTGTTAACCATCCAGTTGACCAGATTATGCCTGTAAAGGTGTTGGTAGCTGCCCTGCCTGATGTGGACAGGGTGATTATGTGGGACACACATGTGAGCTGCCAACAAGGCCAGTTCAGGTCACTCACCAGGTGGAGTTTTGTGTGTGTGTGTGTGTGTGTGTGTGTGTGTGTGTGTGTGTGTGTGTGTGTGTGTGTGTGTGTGTGTGTGTGTGTGTGTGTTAACAGAGTGGCTTGCACTTGTGAAGCAGTCCCAGCAATGTAGAGTCCATGATTGCCTTGCATGCTACAGTGAGGTCACTCCTGAGCAGTATGTACGAAACCAGGTAGATATTTGGCCTTATAGCCTATAGGTGTATGGAAGATGTTTGATGGCCTGCTATTCCCTGGAAAGGAACCTCTGTGATGTCCCCAGCTGCTGCTTGTGCCATGTGATGTGAATGACGAACAGAGAATTATGCACATTAGTGGTCCTCATTGGGGGAACATGAGACATCAGGATCAGGGGGGAAAGCATGCTTTAATGCCAGTATGTTGCCGATACCCACACACATACTGTGCTGATAGATGGCAGGGGTATGATGTGGGGTGGTGGATAGTGATGGGAAAAGTGGATGCAGTGTCTGTACTTAATGGTGGCCAATATATGCGGTCCTATGATGTTTTCCCCTGTTCATGTCTTTCAGGTGGGATGTACAGAAGATGGAACCGACCATTCTCAGAAGCCAAGACCACTGCAATTATCAATGCCCTCAGACTCCATCACCAGGTACTGCTGGGAAGGAGCAGACAAAACCTGCAACAACGCACTGCTCTGTGGGGAGAACTGGTAGCAACAGTCAATAATGTGGTCCACCAGGACAGGAGCTGCGAACAGTTCTGACACCTTGCCACAGTCATAATACACAATGCATGGCAAAGGGCTGCAGCTGTGGCCAGGGATTGTGCTGGCACAGATGGAGGACCAGCTATTCAAGCACTAGTCTCAGCCACCGAGGAGTTACTTGCAAACCTTGGTTCAACCACCACCAGATCCCAGGAAACCATGACTACATATGTCATGGAGGTGGGTGACACAGATTCCACAGCCAAGGAGTGTCCAAGTAAGGTCCCAGTGGGCATCATGTTAATACTGTAGCATTCATAGTGGGAGCCTTTGCATACCTGTATCTATATGTCAGGTCAATCTGCATTTGTGGGTGGGAATTTTTAATGCACACATGTGCACACATATTGTGAATGCCAGCAATGTTGGTAGTATCACAGCTTGTAGTGTGCATGTTCATAAATGCACATATTATCCTGTACCAATGCCACATGTGTGGGGAACTATCATGTTGTGGCTCACCTATACTCTAGGCATGTTAAGGGCAGCCAGTTTTTCATGCACACAACTGTTAAGCTTAGCCATATTGCAATATGTGCATGTTCACTTGTGGTGGGGTTCACTGCAGTGCATCATATTTTTCATCACTGGAGCCTATTTGCAGGTGCTGTAACATATTGGTGCATACTTTTGTGTAGGTATTGCTACTGTGCTATACAGGGGTACATTAGTAGTGTTTACACAGGTGCACTGTGTTTTAGGTAAAGGTCCATCACATACTCCCACTTCTCATGTGTCTCACAGGTGCATAGTAGTAGAACCATTAACTGGACATAGCTCCACTACATGTTGTTCAGGGCCTGTCCAGAGTGTGTGTGCTCTGTGGTCTGATTGTGTGTCATGCATGGCATCAGCCAGAAGGTGTGGTCTGTATGTCTTTGGGGTACCTTGTGTGTGTGTGTGTGTGTGTGTGTGTGTGTGTGTGTGTGTGTGTGTGTGTATCAACAAACATTATAGTGCACAAAATAATATATTTATGTTGTCTTCCCCTCACAGGTGAACATGGGGGGGTTCGGGTCTCCCCCCTCACAACCTGATGTCATTGTCTCATCGGACTCTGATGATGATGGTGACCATAGTGAGGCACAGGTAGGGTTGTTGGGGGCTGAATCTGTACCATTGGTTGACATCCCACTTCCACCCACAATGTCTCTGCAGATGGTCAGTATGCCCACACATACCCAGTCCCCATCAGCCACAGATATTGGACAGTTGGGGGATGGTGGCATCAAACAGGGTAGTGTGGCGACAATGTCATCTGTGACTGTGAACACTAGCCATAGCCAGAGTGATGGTGAGGTCCCACACAGGCAGATTGACAGGGGTGCTCAAAGGAAGACTGCTGCCCATCCAGCCCCTATGAGAGGTGTCACAGCATGTGTCACCCGACCCATGTTTTGGTCCATCACGGAGGCACAAGCACATTGTGAACAGTACACCAGATGGATGCAAAGAATCATGGATGCAACACTTCCTAGTGTGCATGACATCCTCCATGGCATTGGTGATGCTGTACGTCATTTCACTGATGTCATGGAAAGAGGGTGGGGTGAGACATTTTCAGTCCTTAACCATGCAATGTGCTTGAACATGTGATGGGAGTTGGGTGTCGGACATGTGGACGTAATTCAGCAACAACATCAGCTGAGCACCCAAGTGGCCATGCACATTCACACTCTGGTAGTGGCAGGACCACCAGCACTACAGAAGGGAGGGTGCTTTCCAAACCACAATGTAGCTGGCCATGGGCACATGGTCCTGGCTGGTCCCATGAGGAAAACAGACTCAGCAGACAGCAGTCACTGTCAGGAAGTAGTACCGCTTTGGCCTTGGGTATGGTGGTGCCAGTGGCACTTCCCACTTCTGGCAGATCCAGTTCCCATGTCTGTGGCTGGAGACAGTGAACTGTACATCCTGCCATGTATTGTCCATTGCTGTCCAACATACCCTCATATAGGCTAGCACATGGCTTGACTGTGTGCATACACACATTCACACATCACTATCACATGCCGGTCACCACAAGACACACACAGCTCCTCTCCATGGCCCATCTAAACACCATCCCTCCAGACACACACACACATGATGTCAACTGTATGGCCTAGCCTAGGCCTTTGGCAATCCCACACCACACCCTGTGCATGTGATGATACCTGTGCCACATCCCTGTTATCCATACCATCGATGCAGGGACATGCTAGTATGTGTCTGATGCACAGGGTGAATATAGTAAAGGTAATGGCAGTGTGTAGTGTACTACTGTTATGCCATGCAAGGTGCTGTCTCCTGGCAATTGTCATGAGTTCGCATCGAAGTGTATGCACCTTTGTGCCATAATGCTTTATTGCTGTTAGTACTGCTGACTGACTGTTATCTCACAGACCTTATTCTGTTTCTGTTCCAGGCATCTGTGTGTGTACATCATGGGGAGCTGCTGCCATTACCAAAGCTGAGTATGGCAGAGGTGAAACACACCGAGACCTTTTCATTGCCAAGGTACGGCTGTATATGTGCATGTTTACCTAGGTGCGTATGCATGCAACAGTGTGTTAGGGACAATGGGGGTGTACAGTGTAACCTTGCATGAATACCCCTTGATACAGCCATCTAGCCTTCATACATGTCACCTTGGTGTTCCGCAGGATCACAGGTTCATACATACAGAGGAGGTTAGTAGAATATGGGCTCTGGGTCCCTTACAAGCCTAGCCATTACTTTAGCCCCAACTGAATCATTGATCAGCACCTGTTGCCCCTGACATTGCAAAACACAGGTTGAACCCGTGGGACAGATTTTTTCCCCATCCACTCAACCTTGATGCAGTTGATGAGGGTATGCACGGTCCTCTGTTTGACATGTTTGGGGAGTGTAGTCCTGACACGGGGCAGCCTCTGGGAGCCAAACCTTACTCTCCAGCATGTGATTTTCCTATCTCATATGTGATTCAGGCCTCTCGTGCCGGTAATGCACACAGAGTTTTAGTCTCATATATGGGGCAGCTATTGAAGGGCTGAGCACAACATTGCCATCTAGGCATGCCAGAGACACCTGTGGACAATCTGACTGATAACCAGTGAGGCAATACTGATTATAGTCTGTCTGCATGGAACAGATGTTGAGGACCATGTCTGACCTTTGTGGGTCTTACCATAGCCTTTACAGTTTCTGAAGATGTCTGCATAGGTGCATAGCAGACCGGCCATGCTGCTAATGCATTGATGTACTGACTGAAGACTATTCAGAGGTAATGTCCACCTTTTGTCTGGATGCAGTCATTTTACCTATGTGGTGAACCACATACAAGCATTTTCTGACCATTGCCACTACTTATTGCCTGGATTCAACATTGCTGGCATCCTGAGTGCCGAGGTCATTTGTCATCACAGTCTGTGTGTTTATGGGGTTGGTGCCAATGTGTGAAATAGTGGGGTCATGTCCTTGCTGTATGGTATGCTGACACTGTTGTCTGCATTCAGCTTGAGGCCAGAACCTTGTCACCATTCCATACCCACTGTATTGCCCATTGCAGTGTGGTAACAGCAGTCTGTGGCTCAATGACAGACTGCACACTACTTACAGTTGACACAGCCTTAGGCAGTACCTACATATGTGGTTGGTGGCAGTTAGCATTTCTGCCTATATACATGTGCATCATTGGGGCCAGCAGGTAGTCACAGGACCTTCACATGTCTACATATTGTACTCACATAGGTGACACAGATTGTGGTTGCCGCCTTATCAAATGTGGATTGTGGCACACGTCTTGTAGTAACGTGACAGTTGGCAGGACATACCATAGCCACGGCTAGTACAGCACACAGGATTTCCTTTGGTTTGCTGCTATGACACCTTCTTTGTGTGACATTACCTTAACTTACAGTATTTGTCATAACATTAAGGTGCTTCTGATGTGCAATAATTGCTCTATGCAATTAGTACACAACTTTATGAAATGTTTGTTGTGCTACACTCTCGGGACCTCTGTATTGTGTCACAGGTCACACCTTGCCAAACATGGACTGAAACCTGCAAGGTGCTACAGATGGTGGCCATACCTATGATCTCTACATATGTCTGCAGAATGTCCTGATGTTTGCCACATATTTGTTTTCCATTTGTCATAACATTGTGTTTTTCTGGCAACGATTTGGAAAATCATGACAGACTAACATTACAGATTAATGACAGATATTGTCATGTCATAACACATACCCTTTGGAAAGTGCATTCAAATGCACAACCTGTTCTGTTATCTACTTTCCATGTGTGTCACAGCAATATGTGAAGGTTGTGCTCAATGTTTGGTCTTTGCCCCACTTTTCTGTATGGCTTTAGCCAGATGTCTTTCTGGGATGGGTTGAGAGGTATGCTGGTGGCATTGCTGTAACACAGTTAGACTGCTGCAAGGGAATATACATACATACACACGCACACCGACTCATGACTTGCCCTTGTTGACAGTAGAACCTCTACCTGCCTAGCTGTACATATGATACCGCTATATACATAACACAAGCACCATAGAGGTACTATAGTGTTGCAGTGCCTCCCACTACTATTCAGGTGGGTGACAATTGCAGGGGCTGTTAGGATTGCCAGTGGGAGGTTAACAGGCCCTTAACATGGTAGAGCCATCTCAAGCACACGCACACTGCTGCATGGGGGCATGCACTGAAACACACATGCAGACAGAGTTGAGACTTTTCCGATTAGAACACCTACCTATCTTGTTATGTACAATACAGACTGACATGACTATTGCATGCGCCACAGTGCCTTTGTGTTAGACAATGTGTAACTGTGCTACTAAGGTGGATGACATCGTTAGGGGCCCTGACTTGGTTGGCAATGGGGGAGTTAACAGGGTGGAACAGGCACACAAAATGGTATAACCATTGCATACACACAGGCAAGACAGGGGGATATGCATACAGAAACACATACACTCACACAGTTGGCAATCATCAGAGTAGAACACCTACCTCTCTACTTGTATGTATTACAGTGCTACGTACATGTCACAATATGCCATGGAGATAATATGCCAGGGACATATCCCACAACCTCTTACACCAATTAATCTTGGGAATGCCTTCTTGAGTGGTGGGATAACACACCCAAAATAGGGACTGTTCTCACATATTGCTCTTACAAACCTAGATTAGTGATAGGGTAATAGGTTTTGCATCAGCATGATGTTTCAGATGAGTATGATGTCTGAAGCTGATATATCTGTCACTATTTGTGACAGCAACTGTCAAACATTTGTCAATGATTTATCATAACACCCCATTGTTATGTGACATGGGCCACATATATGTTGCAAACATCTGGACATTCTGCATACATCTGTATAGGTGACTGGTATGGCCTGTAGAGTTTAACATGGTGCATCTAAGGTGGATGACATCAACAGGTCCTTTAAAGTAATGCCATGGGAAGGGGATCAACTGGCCTGAAAATGGTATAACCAACCCACACGACAGCCACAGGGGCCATGCTGCACACACACCTATACAGTTGCATATTTGGCTATATTGAGATTCAAGCCCCTACCTACCTAGTTGCATGTACTAAAGTGCTGCCTACTTATTGCATGCACCATGGAGCTTCTATGCCTAGAAAATGACCAACAGTGGATCTAAGGTGGATGACATGAACAGGCCCTGAAAAGTAATGAAATGGGGCGGTCACCAGGGTGGAACAGACCTCAAAATGGCAAAACCAACATGCACATAAAGTATCATAGTTGCCAGTATTGAAATTAGAACTGCAACCTATCCAGTTTTTTGTACTATAGTGCAACATAGCTATCACATGCCCCATTTAGGTTATATGGCTGAAGGGTGTCCAAAGTTGCTTCTAAGGTGAATGACATCAGCACGCCTTGTAAAGTAGGGCAGTGGGAAGTTTATTGGGTGGAAATGGCCTCAAAATGTCTTCATTTACAAACACCCACACACAAACACACACACAAACACACACACGCACACACACGCACACACATGCACACACACGCACACACGCACACACACACACACACACACACACACACACACACACACACACACACACACACACACACACACGGCAGGTGATGTGAAATTACAACCCCTACCTCACTACTATTACACAATGGAGCTCACCTTCATACTGACAAGTGCAACTGGTTACAACTGGTGTGCAAATGTCTGCAGAAGGACATCACTCTATGCCTTTCAGGGTGTCTCCCTCTCTATGCCAATTTCTCTCTCTCTCTCTCTCTCTCTCTCTGTCTTTGTCTGTCTATCTCTCCCCCTGTCTCTGCCTGTCTTTAATTGATATATTTGTATATGTAACCTATATATATGTATGTCTATCACACTCAACAGATGCAGATATATCAAATACGTGCCACCTACAGATAGCTGAGGGTAATTCTGTGTGATGGGGGTGGGGAGACAAAGTTAAGGTGTACATAGCTGTCTATATATAAGATATATCTGGACAAAACATTTGTATAGTCAGATGTGGGATTAGACATGGGCTGTATTTCTGGATGTAGGAGCATGCCCAGTACGACCTTCTATAGAAAGAGTGGGAGCCCATTCCATAGGTAGCTGTACTCCGTACAGGATTTTGTGTGCTACAGCCAATTGGCTGATTTACCTGTGTAAACCGTCCAGCACCTCAGTGATATACTGGCTGGGGATCTCCTGGTTGTGTGGAATCCTTATTAACTGAGTCATATCCTGGTGTGGGTACAGAGTGCATTGGACTGGGCAAAGTTTTCATAATATGTGTGGTATATTCTACATAGCACTGTGATTTCCTGGTATGTGAGTGGCAGATCAATATAGAGTAGTGTGAGGAAGCACTTACAAACATTTGTTTAGTGACCCCATACACTGCAGGGAACTGTTACAGCACAAATTGTTCTAGTGGGCACATTCTATGTTTGTCTCGCCAGTGGTTCCCCTTCCCCTTATATGTATCTCTTTGTTTTTCTGTAGTCCAGTCACAGCCTTTATCCATAGTTGCTGCTGTTATGCATTTGTAGTTATGGTGTGAGTGTAGTAGAAGTCATAACATCACATACAGAGTTACAGACTTCACACCTCTGACTGTACCTGTTTAGCAGGTTGTCCATCATTGTGCCCCATATATCTGTTCTGGTCCTCAGACGGTTTGTGTTGCAGTTATTATAAGGCTACAGGTTGGCCATAGCTGTCAAACCCTTACAGACGGACATCTGGACAGGCCCATATATAACAGTCAGACACAGGCTTAGACATGGGGGCAGGCTCTTAATATTGCTATTCCACCCTTACACAGTTGGTAGAATGGTTTTGTATTATCTTGCATTTACTTATGGGTATGACATCTGTAGCTCAACTGTCTGCCATTGATGTTTTCACATCAACCTTTATTGGTTTGCAAATAGTTTGGCAGGCAAATGCAATGTTATGACAAGCAGAAAAGATATATGAGCATACGTGTGGACATTCTGTGACACCCTGTCATTCCAGGGGTATGGATGGTGCCCACTGACTTGTTGTCAGTACTGACGCTGTAACATGGTAGCCTTTATATCCTTGCACTTGACTGACTTGTCACAACCTGCTGTTCTACTAGGCACCGTGGCGGTCACTCAGAGCTATGTACTGTCTGTGTGTTTGGCCCCCTGTCATTCCATTGTCCAGCTTTCCCGCAGTAACAAATATTGAGTTCTGGCCAGTGTGTACTCTCACCATTGGTGTAGCTAACATGCAAAATAATTGCCATGGTCAGTCTCAAAATACGGGCCCTGACAACTACAGTACTCTACTTAGACCACTAAGCCACAACAGCCACCAGTAAGTGCTGTCTACTTCCTGACATTATTAACCATAAACATACATAGCACATTGACCCCTGCATATTGTAGAAATGGAACAAGTTATCAAGTTGATTGTGACAGCCCTGGGAGGGAGTCGCCTGCTGCTATCACCTTACAAACATAAATGTTACTGCAGTTCTATGTGAACACGGATGTGTTGAGGGGAGGGGAGAATACCTCTCAACTGTGCACATCTTCACAGACTGTCCAGATGTTTGTCTCATATTTGGGGTCCATTTTTTCATAAAATTCTGGTTGTGTGGCAAATAATAGTGAAATCATTAGAGACTGATGTTAGAAAGTAATGACAGACATTTGAATTTCAGACTTCTTGCCCTTCAGAGAAATTATGCTACTGAAACAGCTGTTATTCTTTCAACTTTCTATGTTTGCAATAGCAATATTTAAGACTTGTCCCTGTTTTGGGGCCTTTCCCTACATTTCTTTATGGCTTTGTATAGATTTCTTGCAGTAAGAGGTTTAGAGCTATGTATTGGACTCTAACATTGATGTCCATGCATTTATCCTTTGCCTCGCTATTTGTAAGTCCCTCACATACTGCAGTAGATTTTGCTGGCTTAGGTCCTACTTGATATTGTGGGTCAGCCAGTATTTAAGAGAGAGTTCCTGTTGTCCCACATAGTTGCCCGTTGTCTGCTGTTATCCTGGTAACCCACTCCATTCCCAGGCATACATGCAGCATTACCACACATATGCTACTACAGTCTATTACTCCATTCAGTTATTGTTAATAAGAGTGACTTGCCTTGTGCCAGCAGCAGTTGAGAGGATTGTGCTTCAGGGCTGACTCTGTCAGATGCAGGCAGTACACGGCCTATACATGGTAAGATATAGGTAGTGTGATGTGGCTGGCATCCATTTTACTGTCTGTATGTGAGTTGGAGTGAGGTGTCAGTCCTGGGCCCCTAGGCTGTCAGTGTATGTGCTATGCATTGCCTCTCTGCCAAGGCCAGAGCATACTGGGCATGCCTACATCTGCCTAGAGGGACAGGCTTAGGGGTTTTCTCTTCTGAGTCCCCCTGTGCCTGTGGAGACCTAGGCAATGTTGTGGGGCTGTGTCCCCCTTCCCTGTGATGTTCCTGCCACAGCTGTTTCTACAGGATCATATTGTGTAGCATGGAAGATACTATGAACATGTGTGCACATGTGGCTGGAGAGTACTGCAGGGCTCTACCAGATATATGAAGGCAGTGGAATCGTGACTTGAGCAACCCAAACACATGCTCCGCGATGTTCCTAGTTTGTGCGTGTACCTCATTATGGCATTTTTCAGTGGGTGTGTGTGCATTTCTGATGGGTGTCATCATCCACGGTTCCAGTGCATAACCAGCATCCCTCACTAGATGGCCATACCAGATTTCCCCCCTGGCAAATGTCTGGTACAGCTGTGAGGTATTCCAGATGTGGGAGTCGTGATAGCTGCCAGGGCTGCCAGCACACACATTGATAATAATGCTCTGGGCATTGCACATGACCTGGAAGTTGATGGAATGATAGCCCTTGCAGATGATATAGACTCTGCTCTCCTCACCGAGTGGTGCTTTGATGTGCGCATGAGTGCAGTCTGTGGCACACATAACCTCTAGGTAGTGTGCAGCACAGTAAAAGAGATGCATATTGCTAGTCCTCTCCTCAGGGGTCTTGGGGAAATAAATGTACTCACTGGCATGAGTTAGCATGATATCCAGGAACTGGTGGAGTACCCTGAATGCGGATGCCTGTGAGATTCCCCATGATGTCCTAAGTAGGTCTTTGGAACATACCTGTAGCTAGTATTCTTAAGGCTACACATACCTTTGCTTCCACTGGGATGGGTTCCCCTCTGTTGGCTCTGGGTCTAAGGTGAGGCCAGCAGAGCTCGGTGAGTTGCTGTAGTATGTCCCTGTCCACCCTGTAGCACTCTACTCTCTCCAGCTCATGTAGCCCCTGAAAGTTTACCCTGGGTCTGAACATTCTTCTCCTCCTCAGTCTGGGCCAGTTGTCAGCATCATACTCATCACTGCCCTCAGCCTGTAGCACGTAGAGATGTAGCAAAGCAGCGCAGACTCTATCATCTTGTCATTTAAAATTCTTACGTGTGTACTCCAATGGTGCAGAATATGTGGGAAAATCAGATTGAAGGGTGTCTGCATACTTTATACTGGTGTGCTGCAGATGCAGCCTGTGTGATTGGCTGACTATGAAACATTCCATCTACCAGCTACATTACTGAAGTGTTTGAATGGGCCACTATGAGTGGCAAAGGGCTTATTAGTCATTTATAGTTGATTGCCTTTTCTCAGTTATTTCCATTTATTTTTTTTTTCAATTTCTTCCATTTCTAAGCCCCACGGCACTCCACACAAACTACCAGAGCTAGTGTAAACATTGCTGAGCAGAAAGGGCCCGTCCCTGTATACAAGCATGCTCAACCTTTCATTAACCTGCTAAGCACAGCTTAGCAGCCTCAGACACCCTGCTTAGCTGTGCTTAACTGAGCGCAAACAGGAGCTGCTGACCTCCAATGTGCTTACACAAACCCTGACACACCCCTTTTTCATGTCAACTGCCTCTTCTGCCTACACTACCATGCTGTAGCCCTTACAAAGTTAGGTACCTGCAGACACGGTGACCCAATTTTGCTATTCAATAAACTTAGCTTATTTACATACACCTAATTGCGCATACCCTAGTAACTGCACTACATCAGAGCCTATGCCCTTAGCAACCACTATAACCTGCCATTGTATGACTCTGCCTACTGGTCCGTGTAATGGGAAACTTCAATATAGCGTTATATCTCATATTTTACTATTTTAATTTTTATTTTACCACATATTATGTTTGTGCATCGCTGCACACCACTTAAACGTGGCATATGTGTTAAAAAATTCATTTATCATTAATTGCATCACATTTAAATGTCAATGGCAATAGTTTTGGCCATTGGCATGACTACTGCACCTAATACATGCTTTTATTTGAGTTGTCACAGACCCTTTTTCATTTTTACCACTTACATTTTTCCTGCAGACGTGGCTCCTACACGGATGCCTGTCTGCTTCCTGGATCGCAAATTCACCTCATTTGCATGGTTTTCATCAGCAAATGAGGTGACTTGCATTACTCGATCACCTCTATGTCTGAACAGTACTAGAAGGCTCATGCACACCCCCAGCCTTGTTTCCTAGATCGCTCGGTCTCACAACCATGGTGTAACTATTGCAATATAGTGCCAACTATGGTGTAGCTCCCACATCTACGTCAGTATTGATAATATTCATTCTCATCCTTTATTCATCCCTCATTAGGCTGGTCATTGGATGTAATGCTCCCTTTGGCATGTCCAGACACATGCAACAACTTGAATGCCAACAGAGGTACCCTACTAAAAGGATAAAAGGCCTAAATAACATGTCCTACAGGGTCAGACTCAAAGCCCTGTCACTATATCTGGTATCGTACAGATTGCTAAGAAGTGATCTGTGTCTGGCATACAAGGCCTCCTCTGACCTATTACTGATGGATTTACTGCACATCAGCAAGTCAAATAGCATCAGAAATAATCAGTCTAGGGATCTAAACCTCTTCTGCAACATCAACAGAACAGTTAGGAAGGACAGCTGTATCTTCCAGAAGATACCACTGCTGTGCAACAGACTCCCCATCAACATATAACAAAGTTCATCCATGTCTATATTCAGATGCAACTTAGGTCTATGGATGGGAAACAGAAAATGTTCCCCGGGACTGTCCTCTGTACTACTAATGAACAGACACAGCTCCTATCTGTTTTATTCCATTCATGGGTTTCCTCAAATTATCTGTGGTATGATCACAGTTATTCTTATTAGGGCTAATGCATAATTATCCATCACAGAATGGGTACGGCCATTCTATAACCAAATGGAATAAGTTATTTCTAGCACAAAAAGGGAAACTGGCTAGGCTTAAAATGACCAGCAAGGGCAACTAGTCTAGTTCCTACCTAAGAACCTATAATATAGTACAGCTGGTACAGCCATTTGCTATGTGCCTGCACAAAGCCATATCTATCACCATCCTGTCATTCCTCAAGGATGTTATATGTGCGTTGTCCCTCTGTAGACCACTATCTATGTTATTTCATCAACAGAACCACACAGAATTTTGCCATAAATCACTGTGGATGTAGAAAGTCTAACCTCTTTACATGTGGATATTATCCTAAGCTTATATCAACATATGGTTGTTACTCTTAGAGTTAGTGTGCAATTGATCTAAGCTTATATCAGTGTGTGTTTGCCACTGTTACAGTTAGTATGTGTGGCTACTGCCAGTATCACCCCTTATTGTGCAAGTTCATTTCTGCCATCTGTCATATAGTAAACGACATTCCTTTTTACTTGCCTTCTTACTCTAGCAACGATACAACTGTCCAAAGCTTACTGTAGCATATACCTGTCCCTGTTATAAGTAGTGTGTGTGGGTATGTGTTGTTATTGTCAGATTTAGTACACTCCTTGCATAGCATTCTCTCCTCTCTTCTTTAATCACTAAACTACTCATCCTACTACTTACATTATTTCCACACACTTTATTCTAGCACCTTCCACCATGGCTTAGCTCTATACCCTGCTTTAGCCAGCCTGTTGGCACTTGGTATATGAAGCAGAGTAGCAACTCCTTTATGTCTGTGTAGATGTCTGTGCAGTCATAGAAACCTTGTTTAAGGTCTCAGAGAGTACCCCGTCCTTTCAAGGTTACAATGCCTTCCACACTTTCAGACCACAAAATGAATGTGTGAGAACCAAAGGAGGCAGTGTTTCTCTGTATATTATAAATAAATTCACCTCCCAACTAGTTATATTGGACAACACCATAGAGTTACTCCAAGTTCAGATTACCATGGCTAAGACCCCCATTCAAATCATAGCTTGTTATAGATCCCCCTCCATGGATCATGATGTACATGAGACCTACTTGACCAAACTGAAGTCAATCCAAATATTGCCAAACACTCTGGTCATGGTGGATTTTAGTTATCCCACCATCAACTGTGAAACCTACTCCAGCCCCAATACACTAGTGCAAAAGTTCCTTGACTTTGTTAACTCAAATGCCAGGGAGCAAGTTGTTCAAACCCCAACAAGAGTAACAAACATACTAGATCTGGTCTTCACTAACATGAAAAACAGATGCACCACAGCAACTGTTGGAACCTCATTCGTTAAATCTAACCACAAATCAGTCGCCTACGAACTGGCACTAACACCAGAACTCGCAAAGGGTGATGTAAGACTAAAAAGCTTCACCAAGGCAAACTATACCCTCATAGGGGATGGTATAACTGCATTCCAAGCCCCATCCCAGCTATAAGTGGTAACTACAACAAAGCTTACACTAAAGCCCTGTACAATCACTTGTATAAGTGTATAGACTCAGATGTTCCAGACAGAATCAAAGCCAGAGCCCCAAGTAAAAACAAGCCACCTTGGTGGACATACAGCATCAACAAACTTTACAACAAATGGAAAAAAGTTGCTGTTTAAGAAAAACTAAGGCAAGGCCACAGCAATGGAAAAGCACTGTCCTCAGCCTTAACAGGCAAATAAAGACAACATGTTAAATCCAGTAAAGGAAGCTTTGACAAAAAAACTTAGCAATCACAGCCAAGGATAACCATAAGGCCTTTTATAGCTACATATACAGCTTAACAGGTACAACCCAATCATGTTCAAATTAGTGTTTACCGGTATAATACACACTGATCCCACAGAGATATCAAACCTGCTGGTGGACAGATCAGGCAAAAATTTCACTCCCTTATTCCCTCCAAACTTATCACAAACCTTTGCCCCAACTCCCCACCCTACATATCCAAAGAGCAGATCATTAAAGTCTTGTCTAAGGCAAAATACAAAGCCTCTATGGGACCAGACAACTTCCCAGGCTGTCTTCTAAATAAACTAAAACATAAACTAGCATCACCATTAAGTACCCTTTTTAATCACAGCCTAAACACAGGCTATGCTACTGCAGAATGGAGAACAGCAACAGTTATTCCTCTCTACAAAGGTGGCTTAGCAACTAGGGTTGCCAGCTGTCCGGTTTTTGACTGGACTGTCCGGTTTTCTGAGAAATTGTCCAGTTACAAATATCATTCAAAACTGGACACATGAAGTCCGGGTTTTGTCCCACCATGAGTGAGCTCCCTGCCTGCCCTCCCACTTTTACAGCTGCAGGCAGGAGGTACCATTGATTGTGGTATTAGCACCTTCTTCTACTTTAAGGAGAACCATGCGTGCGCATGCTTACAACACCAGCGTGGAACTAAATCTAATTTTCAGTTGCACCAAATTTTAAGCTAACAGTTCTGAAGAGGGGGCTAAGTCCATGTGGCATGTAGAGGATGTTGTCCAGCGTATGAAAGAGAACAATTTCGAGGTAGAAGGAACAAATGTAAGCACTGACAGTACTTCACAGTCCAGTGAGTCCACAGATACATTTTTCATTTTTTTTTCAGTAGGTAATTTAGGTAAATAGAAGATACCTCCACAGCAAGAACAGTAACCAAAAGACAGCGAAACAAGACACTTAAACCAGTGTTTATCAAAGGATCATTGCTATGCCGTTTGCGTTTATCGAGTTATCACTTGTGACATTATAGGCATTTATAAAAAAGTAATCAGCTGTATTAAGCTTCACATATGCTGGTGTATGTTATGTAATCTCAGCAGCATTACATAAATTATTCAATTCTTCCTGCCCCCTTTTAAATAGGGTTAGCACCTGTCCCTCTTTGGGCAGATGTGTCCTACATAAAAACCTTTAAAAATCACAAATGTCCTGAGATTTTAGGACAAAAATGTTTCCTGAGTTTCCTTTAATAGTTGTATAAAACAGTAATTTGAAACACCTACATGTTATGTGAAACAGCATAAGCAAGTGCAGGAAAAAAAGAGGAAAATTCCTGCCAGTTAACTTGGTTTTGTCAATGGCCATTTGAATAGCCGTTTAGATTTTTGTGCATTTTCTTGCCATTTATTAGGTCCAAATCATCTTAAAATTATGACTTGAAGTCCTGAGATAAATACGTAAGGTGAAGTTTATGATGCACAGGACTGGACCCCACTACTAAGGTCTGTGGAACTCCAGTGTAAACAGTAGGTGTAGTGAATGGCACAGAAATAACAAAGGCAGAATATTCTAGCAGTGAGGTTGTTACTGAACCACACACACACACACACACACACACACACACACACACACACACACACACACACACACACACACACACACACACATAGGTTAGCAAACAAATTGCAAAGACAGGCAGTACACTGATTTCTGAGTGGATAATTACAATAGATTATGCTATAGCACTGTGTTTGTTAACCTGCTGCAAAATACTTTACCAAGTATTTTGCATACATTGTTGTCTGTAGGCAGCTTCTCCATTAGCATTCACTAGAATGAAATGTTGACCCTCCCATTGGGAGTCCATTATGAGTTAAATGTTACGCCCACTGATTTACAGGCATTCCAAAATTATTTCCTTTGGTAGCAGTGCTGTAGCATCGAGGTCAGATCGACCAGTAAATGCAGTTTGGTCATTATTCCGTCATACACTTTGTTTCGTTGCTTACTGAAAAAATGTTCAAAACTACAACTTTAAAACACACTCTAACAGGTGGTGCTTTATTATACAAGGAACTACAATCAGGAAGGTGGATCAAAGAACACATACATGCATGCATAGCCATAAAAATGTGTTCAAAGAGACTGGATTTGTTGTCAAGACTAGCTCTGAATAGGTTTCCCTACAAGTTTGCAAAGGACAACTGGCCATTTTATGAATGGCCAAATGTGTTTGCCCAACACGGTTCAGTTTCTGAATGAAAATTCGGCAAACTGAGCTATGTGCAGGAAGTAGGAGGTACAATGAGGAAGAGGTAGAAGGATGAAGGAAGTTACTAGGGAGCAAGAGGAGGAGTTAAGGAGAGAGAGTGAAAAAAAAGACATCTATGACATGGCACTTAACCACCAGTGGAATCTGGGGAGATGCTTTAGACACTGATTAATATGAATGAACAACTCGTAAGAAGCCAATGTTTGAGTTGCTTATTTACATTTTTTATAGCACATTGCTCATGTACAAGGAACACTTTTTAAAATATTAGCGATGTTAACCTGAGAAGTTGACAGAATAACTGGATGTGAGCTGCACCTATCTCTTTGGCATGTACTTGAACAGACACATACAACAGCTGGAACATATTTAAAGCTTCCTTACTAGAAGAATCTAGTGTCTAAACACATTGTCTTATACAGATTACTTTAAAGCCTTATCACTATACCAGGTCTCCTACAGGTTACTGAGAGATGATCTATGTCTGGCATACAAAAAAATCCTTGGATTCAGCACTGATGGATGTTTTAGACATCCACAAAACAATCAGTATCAGAACCATTACATCCAAGGATTTAAATTTTGCTTGTGACATAAATAGGCCATGTTGATGAGACACAAATGTGTTTCAGAGGGTCCCCATGCACTGGAACAAGCTTCCCAGCCATGTGAAGCAGAGTCCATCCCTAGCCCTATTTAAGCATAACTTTGACCAGTAGGTGGGTAATTGGAAATCATCCCTGCTGCCACCTATCCATTTTTTTTCTGGACTATCCACAAATCAAATCAATTCTCTGGTAGTCAGGAAAACACTGTACAAACTCCAGTATTCTGTTTCACAAAAGGAAACAGACTATCAGTGTTTGGTGAGTTGGCTGATTTACTATGCTTTTTTACAAAAAAGCATAGTAAATCAGCTGAAAACAGGCAACTGGAACAGAAAAAGAAGGTGTTCCCATCAGCTGCTGTCACGGTGATGTCACAAAATGGGTGGAGCATGGATGGGAAAGGGGCTCGGAATGGGTGGAGTTATGGGTGATGCAAGGGGCGTGGCCTTAGTCCGGTTATAGCCACAAAGAAAGCTGGCAACCCTATTAGCAACAGACCCAGGAAATTATAGAATCATAAGTCTGACCAGCCTCATCTCTAAGGCCATGGAATGTATCATCATGGACCTCATAAATAAAGACATAGACAACCTCCAAACCCTGGATCAGACCCAATTTGACTTTGTCATGGGTAGATCCTGCCTGTTAAACCTGGTGGATTTCTTTGAAAATGTGACCAGGGTCATTGATGAGGGCAAATCTGTGCACACAGCAGACCTTGACTTGGCCAAGTCCTTCAACACAATCCCACACTCAGGCATGACTGATAAATTTAGCAAACTGAATGAAAACCCCTTTGTTGTAAGATGGGTTGCCAACTGTCTCACAAACCAGCCACACACTATTGAAGTGGGTGACTTCACATCAACCAGCAGACCTGTCACCAGTGGGGTGCCACAATGATCAGTGCTGGGCCTCCTACTGTTTGGTATATACTTCTTAGAAGTTCAGGTAAAAGCTAAGAAGCTGTGGCTGAGTAAGTCTGCGGATGACTGCACCCTGGGTGCAATTATCAAATCCCCAAATGATGTCAATATATTTCTGGAGGGTCTTGCGCAAACCAATAACTGGTGTCTTAGTCATGGTCTTAAACTAAATGCAAAGAAATGCATCATTCACTTCGGTAAAAACAAAATCCTTTCACATTATCAAATTAAAAACAATACCCTATGTACCTACAAAGTGGTAATGGATCTGGGATCACAAGCAGACTGCAAACTTAACTTTGACGACCGTGTATCTACTGTAGTAGAAAAGGCTTTCAACATAGCACACTTGATTAGCAAAGGCATCACCTCTAGACCAAAGGAGGTTATAACCCCTTTATACTCATTACTATTCAGGCCCGTGACTGAGTATAATGCCCCTTTTGGCATGTACTGTACAAAGCACCTGCAGCAATTGGAGAGACCTCAGAGGTTTCTAACAAAACAGATCAAGAGACTCCAGCACATGCCATACACAGACAGAATAAAGTCCTTATCACTATACTCAATATCCTATAGACTTCTTAGGGGAGACTTGTGCCTGGCTTATAGAGCAGTCTCTGACCCAAACCTAATGAATTTGCTGTGCATCCGTAAATCAAACGGGACTAGTGCTACCCATTCCAGGGACCTAAATATGGCCTGCAACTTGAATAAGATGTGCAGGATGGACAGATTTGTCCCCCAGTGACTTCTATGTCTTTTGGAATAGGCTGCCAATTCATGTGAAGCAAAGCACCTCTATGACACTGTTCAAAAGGAACTGGGATGAGTGGATGGGACACCATAAAGTCATAACAGGGATAGTGCCCACATCCCTCCTGGACATGGGATCTCAACAGGCTGTATATGGTTAGGATAATGGTAATCTGTTTCTCTAGTGCTAAAATTACTGATATCACTAGGGTATTAAAATTCTCCATTGACCCAACTACAACTATGTCTTCTTAGTTGTCCATGTTGTTATGAATAATCTTTGTTGCTCTATCCTATGGGAGATGCAGAGACACAGATGAGCTCTATTGTCATGTCTCTAAGGCAAGCAAGGCCATAGTAGTAAGTTGTATTTAACACTTAGCAAGAAAGACTCTTAACTGCAATGATAAAATAACTGATTGCAACTAGTGTCTGGCTAGTTAAAGGATGCCACTGTATCTAGTGCTAGCATGAGATGAGATGTTTGAAAATCCCTCCTGCTATGCTGATTGGCTTGAATGTCTCTCCTCTTGATTTTACTTGCTGGATAGGACATTGGCTCCTCCCATACTTGCTTTTTTCAGCTAATACTCAACTTGTCAACTTTCTGACATAATTAATTCTAGTTCAGACAATATGATGGCAGAACTGCGTAATGCTAAAACCTTGAAGAAGGCAGAACTGAGTAATGCTAAAACCTTGAAGAAATGACTGAGACACAGACTGAAGTGCATGGACCAAAGGACTTGATGCTGCTTAAAAAGATTTTCATATTTGTGAAGTCACTGAAACTTGATGCAATACTAAGAGTATTACCTCTATACCAGGGCTAAGTTCTCATCATGCAATCAGACCCACTTGTGCCAAATCCAACATGATACTATTCGGAGCTCCGTGAGGTCCTGGTATCACTCAGTAAAACTATCACATAATTGCAAATAACAGAACCCCTTCTTTGTCCTGGGCCAAGCTCAACGTTTACATAAGTCAGTTTGGAAAAAAAAAAAAAAAAAAAACAGATCTCAAATAAAATACATTACTTATGAGAGATTTAACTATACTTTAATTGCATGGCAAAAATATACCACATACCACAAGCAACAAATATGTGCAAACACTCCTTTATTTTATTAATGCCAATTTGCTGGATTACATTGACCCCTTTTTCTCAAAAGGTGCAAATATCCTGCATCTAGTCCTTACTAATATATCCTCTGGTTGTACTGCCTGCTACAGGATGTCATCTTCTTCCTTAGGACCAGTGCCTTTTGTAAAGCTAAATTACCTATTTAAAATTGAAGTTAAATTACCACAAATTTTAAGAATTCACTTTTATTTAGGGAAGACTGTAAAGCCTACTATGTACATTTTGTGGGTGATATCAGTTGTCATTTCCAAATGGCACCTAACATGATGCAATGTTATATTTCTCTGAATTCTACTCTGTTCCAGAGAATAAAACTGAGACACCTGCTCCCCATCCCACACAAGTACAATAGCAGGTTTAAAAAGTAGACCAAAATGGTGGAATGTTTCACATCATCAAACATTACAATGCATGGAAGAAACTGCTAGCTCTTTATATGTCTCCACTGGCCTAGTATAAAAAGTACTTACATTTGGTGAGCAAGGCCTTTAAATGTACAATTCAGAAAGTAAGGCCATTTATGAACTTAAAGTTATTTCAAATATGAAAGACAATCACAAAGTATTGTGACATTAAATGGTACCTCCTACTCAGATCTTGAAGCCAATAGCAATATTCTTGCTGACAAATTCAACTGTAATTTCACTTTGGCGACTCAAGGTATGGGCTCCCTATCTGTCTGCCTAGAGATCTCTCTCTTAAAATCACCCTCGACAATGTCCTTTCAACCCTATACATAATCAAGGACACCAGCTCTATAGGTCTTGATAACATCCCCTGACTGCTTTTTAGTCAGTACAAAACATAGTTGGTCTAAGCCCACTACTAAACTTCTTCTACCTAAGCTTCATCACTGTTTAGAGTGCAGAGGCTTGAAAAATGCCCATAATGATGCCATTGCATAAATGTGGTTTTATTTCTCTGATAATGTTTGGTCCCGAAGCCTCACCAGAATCACCTACAAGGTCAAGGAACATGTACTTAGAGTTAATAAACAATAACACAAGCAACCATCATGGATCTTAATCAATTTGGTTTTATGAAACACAGATCATATCTACTCTGCCTAGTAGATTTTTCAAAAAGGGAACCAAAGCCCCATTATAAGGAGCAGACTGTCCATATTGCATGTAAGTCCTTTGACACCATTGTTGATATATGTATTAGTGATTAATGGACCTAACTAAACATAAACCTTTCTGACATTCTTTGGATTGCTAATTTGTTTAATTACTGAATAAAGTTGAGAGAACATCTTTCAAACCAAGAAACTGTCTGAAGTAATATCACACATAAATCTGTCCCAGACATTATCATCTTTGACATATACTTCTTAGAAAGTAAAGCAGAGACTGAGGGTCTATGGCTGAACATGTTTTCTGAAGACTGCAAACTGGTACATTTTGTTTTCTCCACTTTCTGACTCTGAGACGCTCCAGAAAAGCTTCATCACATGAGTGCCTTGTGTAAGGATTATGGACTCATCCTCTACTCAAATCAGGAAAAAAAAGTTCTGTTATTGTTAGATTTTCAGGTACTCCTAATTCTTACCCTGAAAAAGCATTCCAACCCAAACTGAAATGGCCATTAGTGACCAAGGTGCACGTGTTGACAATAAGCTAATTGTTGACCACCATGTCTTGATCGTGGAAATCATTCTACTTAGAACATTTAGGGCCTCTCCGTGGAAGTTGTAGTTCCATTATATTACTCTCATTAGAACCATCCTTGAAAATAATGACCATTAGGGGGAGTGCATTTTCTAAATACACCATCAAACATGGAAGTTCACACTGATTTTTAACTAAGAAAATTAAAGGATGAAGCACCCAAAGCTACACAAAGACATTAAAAGTCATTCTGCTCTATTCTGTTTTATACAGAGACTCATCTGCTAATCTTTGTCTGACTTTATGTGGTGTAGAAGACCAGCGCTTTCTGATGTCTTCTACCTGTATTGACCCAGCCGTACTAAAGATACCCACTTTCAAATCCTTAATCTCCATCATCACATTAACAACACCTTCTGGTACAATTGGTATTCATTCCCTATTTTTCTAACAGACTCCCTCTACATAAAAAGAACAGTAATACTATGTCTGCTTTAAAACTTTGACTCCATAAGTGGGCAGGTAATCATATATTCACCTTCAGCATATGTAGTCAAAGTATTCTTGATTCCGGGTAGCAAATATATCCTAAATTTATGGGGTAACTTACTGTAAACTGAAGAGAAACTGACTTAAGATATCACTCATAAGGAAAATGAGCGTAACTTCTACTCAAAATTCTCTGACCCAGAAAAGTAAAAATAGTTTAAAATCTGAGAATTTATGAAGGCCTTGCTACAGACTTTTTTTGAAATAAAAAGCAAGGTAATGCAAATCTGACTTTCAGAAATAATTAATTGCATAGAAAATGGATGAAACTGAGAGTATATTATTTTCTAAAGAGAAGTTAATGATGCACTATAGATGGTATAACTGTAATCTCTTTTTTTTTCTCACCTCCCCATTTTCAAAATTTTATTTTCTGTACATATGAAGGGTGAGACGGATATATTTTTGAGCTGGACATCCAGCAAAGAGGTGGATGGATTGTGTAAGAGAAGACCTGCGGCAGTCAGGCATGACCGTCAAAGAAGATATGAGAATAGCATTGAATCAAGAGAGATGGTGACAGTTGACAACACCCTGACCCCATGCAGAAAATGGGGAAAGGGGACTGATGATGATGATGATGATGATGATGATGATGATGATGGTGATGATAATGATGATGGTGATGATGGTGATGATAATGATGATGGTGATGATGGTGATGATAATGATGATGGTGATGATGGTGATGATAATGATGATGATGATGATGGTGATGATGATGACGATGATGATGATGATGGTGATGATTTTTTACTGCCATCTCTCCTCTGTGCTACTCTATCTTCACTAACCTGCAAATCTCATAACTATCCAAATATGAGCAATATTATAATACAAATATACAAATGTGTTGTAAACTATTAGAATACAACAGACCACAATCTAGCATGCAGAGAATTAATCTGGTCAGAACTATGACATGACCTAGGTCTTTCTCAGCTAACTACGATATAAGGACTTCACTATGCATCAGAAAATTGCACAGCCCTTAACTTTACTGAAACACTACTCCCTCAGTAGAATTTTATTCACTCGAGAAATCTCAAGAATCACTAAACCCAAATTATGTAATACTGTCAATATTCAAATTGTGTAGATAAACATATGAAACTTTTACTGAGTATGCAGAAACAGCTATTGACCATGCTGTGAGCTTCCTACTTAACCTTGCTAGTAAGTGTTTTTTAGGGGTCCCCCCATTTTGCCTAATTTTTGTGTTGTGAGAGATAGTGTTCCACATTTTGGAGACATAAAGCTATGAGGCATGTTGTCCCATGCTTTAATTTCTGCTCTTAATGGAATATACAGGTAGTAAAAGGCATAAAAGTGGCTGGTAGGAATAAGAAGGATCACAGCTGTCAGCTGTCCAGGTTTTTGTTTCCAGATTTTTGACTCATATTTTTGGTAAATTTCTCATAAAATTGTAGTTTTCTGGCAAATCACTGGCAAATCATTGAAGACTTGAAGTCAGAAAATAATGGCAGACATTTGACTTTTACACTTGAAATCCATCAGAAAATCCATGGTAATGCAAAACATCTTATTCTATCAACTTTCTAAGTTTGTAAGAGCAATATTTAGAAAGTGTCCCTATTTTTGGGGCCTTTGTCCCCCATTATTTGTGGCTTTGTCCAGATTTCTTGGTCTAAGAGGGTGAGAAGTTTGAGAAGGATACACTGACACATTGATTAGTTACTTCTCTTTAATAAACTTCTTTTTTCTGTAAAATAGCTCTTTTGCAGTGTAATAAGGCCTTAGAATCAGTAGAGGGAGACCTAATAAAAGTTAAAGTCATGTTACCAATCTCTGCTGTGCTATGAATATTCTTAAACAAAGGTTGTGTTGCTGTCTTTTGAAATGACAGAAGTATGAAACTGAATTATATAGGTTCATAGGTGCATACTTGGGTATCGACCAGTAGGACCCTTAAAAGCCTAGCTGTGCAAACTAAATGTGACCCACAAATGTGATTTATATTTGCTGTATATGGGTGACTTACTGATTGCCTCTGCCCATCAGAGACATAGGAGACAGACCAGGGGTTAATTTCGAATTACCCATCTATTGGTAATAAATGTGCTTAAATAGGGACAGGGAGGAACTTCACATGGATGGGGAGACTATTATATAGTCAAAAATAAGAAAAAGCAAGTTAGGTAGGTAAAGGACATTACAGAAACACATGGAGGCAATACTGAAGGAAATTGCAGTTTTCTGAACAGAATTTACTAGCGGAAAATAAAATGACTTGGAGACCCTTCTTTCAGAGAGTAGGAAAAGAGGTTGATTCAAACAATGATTCAGAAATTGGCATTATGAAAAAGGTGGCACAATCATCGCTGAAAGTTTTCTTCATTCAAAAGTTGTTCAACTCATAGTTCATCAAAATTGCTAAAATGCAAGAATTACAGAGCTGATTTATTCTACATGCTGTGTAGTGAAAGCAAAACTGTCTACACTTGGAAACTCTGTAAAAGCTGTTCATTGCTGATAGCCTGGATTCCATCTGAAAAGGGCCCTCAGAACAACTCATGCAATAAAAATAAACTAATTTGGAATGTGGAGGGATAGCATGGACATCTGATCTCCACAAGAGGTCTTAGAAACTTTCTTGGAGGAAATAACATTGAAAGAGTTACGTTTTGATCTTTTCATAAAATTTAGCAGCATCTTAAAAGTAAACACTTAAAATATTACAGAAATCATTTAGCAATTTGAAATTCCAGGTAATGTGTGTGGACTGAGCTCCTTGATCTAAATTTTTTTATAAATATATAATTAATGACATTCTGGGAATAGAGATAACCTGTATAGTTAAGAATACCTGTATGAGGTCTGATGCCCCATCACTGGCCAAGTAATCAAGGAGCCTCAATCATCACCACTAGCACCAGTGAGGGACATTCATTGGAAGAATGACAAATAGACACAGTATTTCCAGGTGTAGCTCTCTGCATCAAGTGCAATTTCCTTTAAGAGCACATAGAGACCACAGTCAGTCTGGGCCAGGTTTCTCCCTCTTTCTCCAGATCCACAATAAGACTCCCCAGTGGGACAGCTATAGAGTTGAGATCTCAGCTGAGTGGCCAAGCCAAGACCTCCAGCAACCTCTCTGTCCAGCCAGTGCTTTGTGTCCCTGCCCAAGTAGCTGACACACACAAACTCTTAGAGATTTGTTTTACACACACACACACACACACACACACACACACACACACACACACACACACACACACACCTTGAAAGGCTGGCACCCCCTTCTGCCCAGACTATAAGGTAGTTATCACTGCCACCAGCCAACTCTTTATCAGCTACTTTAAGGCCCTTAACAAAGGGTGTCCAATCTTACTGTGTAATGTTACTATCAATACAAATGGTAGTTTGGCCAAGAGCAAGACTTTTTGGAGTGGCCTACACAGTGTCAGTGTCACCAAATAAATATGCAAGTACTCTCAGCACTTAAATATGTCTAACAAATATCAGCCACAATGAAATGTTTAAATATATTTAATAATAAATATGAAAAGAACAAGAAAATAGTATATATTTACAGTACATCAAAGGGAATGTTTAAAACAACATTACAGGACAGTCACAAATAAAGAAAAACATTTAAATTAAGCTTTGCTATATTCCTGACTATATATGAATGAATTATCTTGTACCCTAGTACACTTACTTCAGACCAAGCAAAGCAGATGTGGTGATTGGGTCTTCCAGCTGATGTCAAGACAAAGAAAAATACAGGATAATCAGCCTCTGTCAGAGAGTTCTTAAATGAATATCTCAAATATTACTGCTGGGATAGATTGCAGGATGATATCACTTTCTGCCATCTGACTCTATCCCAGGTGAAAAACTACCATTGAAGCAGCTGGGAGCATTTAGCATCTACATGTGAAAATACATAAACAAGGGCTTTTCTTAGATCTAAGGCAAATCCTGGAAGTCATAAAACAATAAACACTTCCAAGACAATACAAAAAAAAAACTTCTAGTTCTAGACATTGTGTCTGTTACTGCACTGAAACTGAAAAATAACATCCTTTTATTACATGGCCATAAAGTAATTTAATTTCAGCTATTTTTCTGAAGTTAACTTCTTGTGTTTCTGTTTCCATTGTTAAAATATATACATCTAAACAGTTTCAATAGTGCAGGTAAATTTCTGTTCTGTTCCAATGGGGCATGCTGTGTTTTAGCTTAGTACTTTACAAAATATCTCCTCGGCATACATTGCTGTACAAACCATCTTATATGACATGCAGTTCTAATACATTTGTAATACAAGTATATGAATCATGTTGATATTCACAAATGACATATCATTATTTATAAAATTCCAGATAGCTGGGCTGGCAGTATCTCCTTTTGTTACAGTTCTATATAAATCATATTAATATTCACAAATGACATATAATTATCTACAAAATTGCAGCTAGCTGGGCTGGCACTATCTCCTTTCATGACATGAGGTGTGGGAACATTTCCTCTCACTGATGCCTGACAAAGAACTACTGTAAAATTATGCTGGTGCTATACCACAAAAAAATAATTGATTAAGAAAATATTATTGATTTGTGGCACATAACTGTTTTGTGAAGAAGAATATATAAGTGGGGCTGTTAATGCAAATACAGCATTTAGACTGATTAATGACAAGTATTTATAAAAATGGTATTTATTTTAAACTTTCACAGTGAAGCTGAAATGTTTGCCTTATCTGGGCAGTAGTTACAGTTGTTTGTCTAGTAGACTCAATATCGGAATTTAAATCAGATGGCTTCCCTATAAGAAGAGGCTATATTTTTTTGAACTCCAGATTGTATTTTACCAGCATTCCTAAGAAACAATGACAGCCAACATAAGTGCCCTTGCTGCGTATGAGACACTACTGCAAATTCTACTGAACCTTTGTGATCTGGTCTAATTGATTAGCCTTTGATGAGTGCAATTGCTTATTGCTTGTGAAAGAAGTGGTAAATGCCATTGAATCCTGCCAGTTTATAGACTGGGTAGATTCTGAGTGCTTATCCTTGATTGTCTGGTTTCTAGTTTTGGCAGGGACTTTCAAAGTTTGAATTCTGCACTGCTGCACCATCCAGCACTCTGCCCAATGCATCCCTCTGGAGGTCACTGCAAGCAGTAAAGAGCTAACAAACCTGTAGCACATAGGTGTTAGAACAGTGATGGTGATATTTCTGGGCTCAGCATATCAAAAATTTGGAAAATGCCCTAACTTGACTCTGCTGGCGTGTCACACCCCCCCGCCACAAATGTAAAGAGAATAAATAGATGTGAATTAATATACATTTTCTGAAGTAAAATAAGTCTATAAATCTAATTATTGATATTAAGTGTAAAAAGTCACTAGTTGTAGGAGGAATTAAGCAGGACAGTTGAGAGGAATGTAAAACAAATGGCACACACTTAGAAATGCAGACAATGCAGAATACTTGCCCCTTTGCTGAAGAGTAACCATGAAGTGAAAACAATGTCAGCACTGCCCTCTGCAGAATCTCGAGACTGTATACCAAAATATTCTATGAGGTTAATAACTCCCTTACCTATGCAGCAGTGTTGTTGAACTGGCTCCTGGCAGAAAATAATTCAATGCACTTCACATGAGCAATGAATGCAAAAGCGGATTTCAAACAAATGCTGTCATTTGGAGCCTGCAGTTGCAGATATCATGCTTGCACCTTGAAAATGAGCTTCCAGTGCAGCAGTTAGAAGTCAACTGAACTGTGTGGCTGCCATGAGGACAGAATGTGCTGATACAGACGGTGAGAATCCATTTTAATCTCTGGATGGTGCACGGTCTCATATTTCTTATGTTTGTTTGTTCAGTTTCTTTGGTAACTCTGGTGTTGGTGAATGCTGGCGTGTCACCCACAAGATTGTGGCATGTCACTTATGACATTGATGTCATAGCTTCGCCATCACTGTGTTAGAAGACTGCTTCCCTTAATCCTGAATATGTTTGTTATATTCATTCTCCATCATTATTCTGACCACAACCACCATTTTCTTCAGCTGTGTGTACTAAGATAAGATTATCTCTGGTGAACATAGGTCATGCTTTCTCTCTGCACTGTATGGTGGGTGTTTTTTGATCAGGTCTGTTTTATGAAATTGCATAACAATCTTTGTGGTGCATCTACTTTTTGCAATCTAATTTTCTTATGTCTGTTATTTCTTTCTTCATAATACTTTGACTGACTTCACCTATGTTCTCAGTTTAAAGCTGCCTTTCTGAATGTTTATTGCAATATACCACAAACCATGGTGTAACTCCCATACCTACTTCAGTATTCATAAATGAGGCTTGGCACAAGCCAAGTTCTCCTGGGACATCTTCAAGGGGGTGTTAGGTTGATATTAATGGGAGTCTAATAGGTTCTGGAGGTGAAAGGGTTAAATGGTGGGAGGGTTGATCGGAAGGAAATGAGATAAGGGTGGGAGGAGCTTAAGGGATTTAGAGGAGTGTAGCTGGGTAAGTAATCACATTTTGGTGTTAATTGCTAAGGCAAGGGTTACGTCTGAGATGACCTGTAGGTATTCCTTGAGATCAGGTAAGGTGCTGGTGGTATGGTAATGGACAGGTAGTTTGTGTAGGCAATATAGCAACAAGTCTAAATTTTTTTTTATAGCTGGGGAAAGGATACAGTGTCAGGGCTACTCTCTGTTTTCTGTAGATCAGTAATTTGGGTAGCAGTAACAGGGGTGGATTTGACAGGGTTCGAAGGAATACGTTACATATGTTAATAGGTTAACTTAAAAACCTTGGTTTATGAATTCTACTTCAAAGTATAGCTTACATGATACGGATTTCTTAATTTGAGTATAAATACTGACTGGCAGGTTGCCTACAGGGGTTTGGGATTCGTTGGAGGTAAGGTGGGCTACCATAGTGGTTTTGAGGTAATTTTAAGCTGCAGCACTGGATAGCTTCACGGGCTTTGGGTGAAGCCGTAATTACTGCCTCAGCGCATGCGCAGTATGACCATGGGCTGAGTAGACTGCAAGAGATTACTTTCAGTTAACGGATGATAGAGGACCGTTGTCTTACATCATGGAGTCCACTACAGACTGCTGGGCACTTATCATGTGTAGAGGAATATTGGCTGTACAGCAGAAGGAGTCACGCAGCTGCATAGCATTTGCGGTGGGCTGGCAGAGTGCGGAGGTGGGGTTCTGCTGGCACGGGCCTGGTTGCCTGGATGAAAGCACCAGTTTGGTGGCAACTGCATGCCCTCAATGAAGCAGAATGCAGCATTCTGTGGAGGGTGTATTTTGCAAGATTCGGGCGCTGAGTGTCATGTATTGTACTTCTGATTTCCAATTGGTGTTGTGGGTTGGAAACGGATGGCTTGTTTTGGTTGACAGCCAGGTTTCTTGTAAGGGAGGCAGGTGTGGCATTGGTCATTTCTTCTTCTGCATCGTGGCGGGGTCACCGGTTGGGGCGCGGTGTGTTGTGCTGCTGGCAATATAAATAGAGAGAGAGAAGAAAAAAAGAAAAAAAAAGGCTTGTGTTCGTTCGCTTTGGCCGGTGTTGTGGCTGGTAGGCTTATGGGCTGTGCAGGTGTTTTCTCAGCTGACCTGTTCCTGGTTTTAGTGGGCCTGCAGTGATTTGGTGGGGTGGTGATTCAGTGTCGGCTGGATTGTGTGTGGGGGGTGCTCAGGTTCGGGCTTGTGCTGCATTGAGCACTTCTGGATGGCATCGAGGATTGCATGACACTAGTTCATGGACATTGGGCATGCTTTGTCTTTGTGCGTGGCTGTATTCTGTTCAGGGTGTTGGGGACCACCCCCTTCTGAGGAGAGGAAAAAAAAAAAGGAAGGGAGGAACGGCAGCCATGTAGCACCAGTTGGTTGCTGCGGCATGTTGCAGTGGTCAGCAGTGGGTGTTGTCCGTGCATTGTCTGCTGCTTGTCTCCATTTGAACTTGTTGGAGATATGGCAGATTTTTGGGAGTTGGGGACGCTGACGGTCATGGGGATGTGTTGTGTTTGTTCAAATGGATCTGTTTCTTTGCTGTGCTTGTGTGGTGTGGCTCAGTTTGGGTTATTTTCGCGGGCTGTGAGGTGACGCGAGTAGCTGTTGCTTTTGCACATGGGCAAGTAATGTAAACTTTCAAGGGGGGGAGTTTGGGAAGTAATGATGTTGGATGGGCGCACGTCATGTCTAGCAACAGTTTTCCGGGGGTGGTTTAGTTGACAGATTGAGGTCTTAGAGCATACCTCTCAACTTTACAGATTTTTGCCACAAATTTATGGTCTGTTTTCACAAAACTGGGGGTTCTGGCGAATTAGTGGCGAATTGTTCAAGACTGAAGTAGGAAAATGACAGTAATTTACATTTCAGACTTCAACTTTCAAAGTTTGTAATGGGGAGGGGTTCTTTGGGTTATAAAGCAAGTTTGGCAGGTTGTGGCAGTTTGGCGGTTGTTTGTCACACGAATGGTGAGGCGGTGACCACCATACATTTCAGTTGCCAAGATTTGCATCATAATGTGGTCTGTTCTGATTCAAATTTGAAAATAAGGACAGACACTTAAGATTCTGACTTTCTACCTGTCAGAGAGTTCATGTTAATGCATCTTGCTTGGTTTAGAGCCACATTTGAAGGTTGTCCCTGGTTTTGGGCCTTTGTCCCACTTTTATTTGTGGGGCAGTTCAAATTTTGTGAAAGGGGGTTCAGAAGTAGGGCTATAAGAGGGTGAGAATTATGGTAATCTTGAGGGTGAAGGGAACGAGCCTTGGAGGGCTACTGTTCTGGGATTTTCAATTAGCTCCTAACCTTACATCTCCAAAATGGTGGGCATCATTCGGTGGGTGGAATGGGGGACACAAGATGACGCACAAAATATTAATAGTGTATTAGCAATGTTAACTAGGAGGGTCACACAAGGGTTAAAGTAGGTTGCTCACTTGTATATTATAAAATATAGAATAAATAAAAAAAATGTTGTTTAATAATATTGAATTATGGTGATTAAGTTAGATTTACCATGCATATCAGTAAGGAATTCCTGATACGGATTGCTAGCTCCTTGTGATGGAATTTTGGGGAAGTATGGACTGCTGAGACTCTTAATGAGGTGCATATCATGGTGGGGTGGTCATATATTTAATAAATAAATAAAATGGGGGGAAAGGAAGGGACAAATGGAAGGAAGTGCAGTTTGGAAGGAGGTATATGCATATTAACGGAAGGAATGAACAGGAGTTTGGCTTGGAAAGGTATTTCATTGTTTATTTATGTACTCTTTTTAATGGCTGCATTACTTACTGTGTTTTTTCTTTTGGCAGATGTTGCACTGGAGAGGATGGTGGCAGTCAAAGGACACTTGTACAGCAAAGCAGTTCAATGGTGAAGCTGTCAAGGTCACACTTTCTGTCGATGACAAGGTTTAGATCCTTGGAGCGTGTGGCTCTGATACTTCTAATATATTTCACTGGTAGTTAAATTTATCTTGGGGTATTTGATAGGTTCATAGGAAGCATTGCTTCAGTTATGGTTGCTTTGTCATAGATTGGAGTGTCGGTGGTACATTCCTTTCCTGGTTGGCAGGATAGGTTGTCCTTGAAGATGTCTTGGAATGTGTTATGTATTTTGGATGTTTTACATGTCTTTTCTCTCTTGCAGATGGTGTCTTGGAACTCTGTGGCTGTAGTTTGGAATAGGTGGGTATAAGGTGGAGCCTTCTTGTTCATATTTGAAGGTTTAATTTTGTCTTTTTCTTTGTAGGTGATGGTGTGCCGAGTTCCAGTGGTGAGATACAGTGAGTTCGCAGATGATCATGCTTTCGTATCGAATAAGTGGTGGGGTCATTGGGTGAGTAATCAGAAATGGATAGGTTAAAAGGCAAGCACAGTGATTCGGAAGAAGAAAGAAGCACAACCAACTTTTTATTTACTCTAGAATAAGTATTATGTTTTATGATCTCATTTGATTTGTGGTACAGGATAATGTACAATCCTTGGTAGAATTAAGAGTTTTA
Organism: Protopterus annectens; assembly: GCF_019279795.1. Taxonomy (NCBI): domain Eukaryota; kingdom Metazoa; phylum Chordata; order Ceratodontiformes; family Protopteridae; genus Protopterus; species Protopterus annectens. The sequence goes on along the minus strand of NC_056741.1, from coordinate 369,038,053 downwards.
ATATTTAAATATCACGTGATGCAGTGGTGCAGCAGTTTGTGTCATTTCACAGCTAGAGGTTTTCCAGTTTGATTCTTGGCCAGTTTTATGGGCCTTGCATGCCCTCCTTGTGTTTGTGTGAGTTTTGCTGGGTACTCCTGGGTTTTCTTCCATGCTGCTAAGTTGCTAGTTAATTTAATATTGGATATATTTGTACGGGAAGACATATAGATTACATACATTAGATGGTCGTCATAGTGAGAATGGTTTTGCTGCATGTTTAAATCTGAATGCATGTTTCAGTGGAAGTTCTGATCACTTGGGTGGGCACATTGAGGTTACAGATGGAGTGCTGAGTGAGTAACAGTCAATGCTCTGATGGAAATGGACTTCAAAGGTAAAGGGTTTTGTTTTATAGATGTTTTGAGTGCTGGGGAGGCTATAGGGTATTAGGTAATTTTATGCAATGGTCATTAAGGCACATTACAGTTGGGGCAGTAGTGATTTCTTGCTGATGTAGGACATGTTTATTTGGCCAGTTTGAGTGGGTTACTTTGGTAGGGTTAACAGTTGATGTAGTTTAATTTCTACATATGGGACTAATCTTGTGATGACCAGGTGGCATAGGATATTTGCATTCTGGTATAATCTAGTTTTGACCTGTGGCATAGGGCATTTTCAGTTTGGTATATTATTTGTGGCATTCAAGGGTATTGATAGAGTAAAGAGGGGTCAGACTGCTAAAGCCATCATGGGGTTTAGGTGCCTTATTTTTGATATGGTTACTGGTGTTGGCAAGGTGGTTGTTAAATGGCATTTTGAAGTTCTTCAGGTTCTGCATGTCATTGGGCAAGTAAAAGGAATTTTTGGGGAAGGGTGATAGCAATGGCTTTAATTTGGTGGTTGGGGTTGAGTATTCTTGCTCCAGTGGCAGGTGATGCTTTGGTAAGCATTAGGTAATTGCCAGGGGCTGGTAATGTTCTGGTAATTATTGTGCACTGAATGATGTTTGGCCTTATCCCCCAAGAGTGGCTAGTTGACGGACGTAGCTAGTGAGGGGGAACAGCCTGGGCAGGCTGGTGGTGGAGAAGAGGGATAAGCTTGCCCTTTTCTGTTCCCCCTCTGGTGTCTGGTGGTGCATTTCAAGGAGTTTTTGTTGAATAGATAAGCAAGCGAAAGTAAGGACGCTGTTTATTTGGTTTGACGGTGTGTGAGAAAAGGTATGGATGCTGCTTACTAGGTCAGATGAGCAGGTACGCTGTCCTGATTAATATTATAAGGAGGTTTGGTTTTTAAGTAAAGTAAGTGAGCAAAGGTATGGGCGCTGCTTACTGGGGCAGGATGAGCAGGTATGCTGTCCTGATTAACATTGCAAAGATGTTTATGCTGTGTTTAGAATCAACTACACTATGTCCAGTTGTATTTAACAAATTTTGGTAATCAAAGTTATGTTATGAAAGTTTTAATAAAGGTCGTCAAATGTCATTTGATGTGTTGTGTTTATTGAAGAGGACTGGGACAATATTTATTGCCCTCCTTTAATCAGCCCTCATTAGGTCAGTCATTGAATATAATGCTCGCTTTGACATGTATCTGTCCAAAAACATGCAACAACTGGAGCACCCACAGAGATATCTTACTAAAAGAATAAAAGGCCTAAATAACATGCCCTACATGGTCAGACTAAGCCCTGTCACTATACTGAGTATTCTACAGATTGCTAAGAGGTGACCTGTATCTGGTGTACAAGGTATCCTCCGACGTATAACTGATGAGTTTACTGCACATAAGCAAGTCAAATGACATCATAAATACTCAGTCTGTCTAAACCTCTTCTATAACATCAACAGAGCACTTTGTAGGGACAGGTACATCTTCCAAGGATACCACTGCTGAGGAACAGACTCCCCCATCCACACAAAACAAATTTCACCTGTATCCACATTCAAAGGCAACTTAGATCTTCTTCTTCTTCTTTCAGCTTTTCCCTGTTAGGGTTTGCCACAGTGAATCACCTGTCCGCTCATGATTGGCAGTGGAGTTTTACAGTGTTGAGTTGCCAGCCTGGTGCCCAACCTTCCACAGAAGGCACACACATGCACACACTCACACCTAAGGCCAATTTAGAGTGTCCAATCCACCTACAGCATGTCTTTGGGATGTGGGAATAAACCGGAGCACCCGGTTGAAACCCATGCAACCACAGGGAGGACATGCAGACTCTGCACAGAAGGCACCCCAGCCGAGGATAGAACCGGAGAACCTCTTGCTGTGAGGTGACAATGCTAATCGCTGCACCACCATGGCCGCCCCAAATGCAACTTAGATCTATGGATGGGAAACATAACATTTACCCCAGACTGCCCCTTGTATTACTAATGGACAGATATAGCTCCTATATGCCAGTCACGCCTCAAATTATCTATGGTATGATTGTAATTATTCCTGTTGGGGCTAATATATAATTAGCAATAACAGAATGAGTAAGGCCAGTCTGTAACACAATGGGATGGGTTATTTCAACCACAAAAAAGGGAAAATGGCTAAGATTAAAATGCACCACAAGGGCAGCTAGCCTACTACTTACCAATGAACCTATAAATACAGTATAATGATCTACTTGCACTGTATCCCAAAATTAAGCTATATATTCCCTAATATGATTAAGTTTGCTTCAAGATAATATACTGGCAACTTATACACCTATTCATTTCTTAATGTCTTGGTAAACAGACAGAATAGAGTTATGGATCTTAGTTGCCCAGAATATGAGAGGTTATTTGCACATTAAGATAAGTACACATTATTTTCTTTTCATAACTTTGACACTCCCTGAAACTTGTATTCATTAGTGATTTTGTTGTTTTGTCACCAGAGTCTGCAGCAAAATGGAATACCTGGTCTGAAGGCTTTTAACAGCTTCCATTGAATTAAGATTTATGGAAGGTTTTTACTTTAGTCCTCCCAAGTCAGTTATACAGGAAAAATAATGTCAAAGCAAGTGAAAAAAAATCTTAAAGTATACCAATGCCAAACAGGTTGTCAGTAACACATACACGCACAGCACTCACCACACTTATAGAGGACAAGGCACATAGATCCAGTATGTGGTGTTGCTCCCATGTAACTAACCGAAACTTCAAAGGCCTCTCAAATGCAGTCCTCAGAAACTCTCCATGCGCACAAACAAGACAACTCTTACCACAACACATAAAACCACATCTCACTGTGTCTCATGTATCAAGCCCATAAGACGTAACACCACACAACACAATATTTTAGTCATAGGACACTCCATTGTGAGTCACACCAATATCTGTCTCACCAGACTGGATAAGGAGAAGGTTGCAGTTAGTTCCCTGTCAGGGGCCAGGATTCACTAGATTGTGCAAACACTCAGATCAGTAAGCCCCAAGTACCAGTATGACTCAATCATAGTCCATGTGGGCATAAGTGACCTAAGATGTACCTCCCTAGAATATATTGAAGAGAGACATGACTGACCTCTCAGAATTTGTGTCACAGTCAGTTATTAGCCTAGCATTGAGTAGAATTGTACCATCTCCAAGGATGATACCACCGTACCAACAGAAAATGACTGACTTTAATAATTGGCTTTGCTACTGGTGTCATTTTAAAGGGGTCCAATATTTGTCAGCCTGAGGGAACATGATTTGCAGGCCATGCTGCTTTGCCAAAGATGGGCTTTACATGTTACCAATAGGCTTTTGGATATTGGCCAAAACATTATCCACCCCTATTGTGCCTTTTTTACGTATTATCAAACAGACAAACCTTCTAAAATAGTAAAATCTACTCAGGATGATCTAAAGGCGTAATGTTAGGAGTCTCAACAAGAAACTACACGCCCTGACAGCATTCCTCACCCTGGTTAATGCTGACATCTGTGCAGTTACTGAAACAGGGCTCAGAGCCACGGAAAATCCCTTGTAGTGCATGGCCATAACGTCTTTCACATGTTCTAATGAGCCACTGCACATGAGAGGGCAAAAGGCAGAGGTATATCCATCTACATAAAGGATAAGCACGCTTCAAAGCTGGTCAAGCAATATCACATGCTTGAGCTACTCCATACCTAATTAACCATATGAAAAACTCATTACCATAGCCTTGCTAACTACCAGTCTTCCCCCATGAACCAGGAAATGTATATATCATATATACATTTACTAGACTCACTTCCTATTCAGCCTAATGCCATACTCATGGGTGATTTCAACTATCCCTCCATTAACTGGAAAGCATACATGACCACTAACATGCAGGCTCAAAGATTTCTAGACTGTGTCAATGCAAATACACTGGAGCAGCTAGCCTTCACTCCCACTAGTGGTACAAGTATCCTAGACCTTCTACTCACCAATGTGGGAGAGCATTGTACTCCCCCAAAGTGTGATGTACTCACTGGTTAGATAAGATGAAAAAGCTGTCTCCCTTGAAATAAATATAAAACTTGAACCCCACATAACCCCAGATCCTTTAAGAATGTTTCAAATGCAAACTACTTCCTTTAAGTGACAGCATAGCTGATTTCCAGGCTCCCCCAAACCCAGAAAACACAGAAGCCTACGTGGAGGCATACACAAAAGCCCTGTACAACCATATAAATAACTGCATAGAAATGGCAGTGCCAGACCAAATTATGACTAGGATAATCCTCAAAAAGAAGCCACCCTGGTGGACCCCTGGTATAAATAGATTGCACAACAAAAGAAAGACATATGAGAGAATGTGAATGACAGAGCAAAATCTCACTCATTAGTCTACACACGCAAATCAGAGGACTAGTCAAGTCTTCAAAATCAAATTTTGAAGCAAACATAACCTCCCAAATTAAGTATAACCATAAGGCATTTTTCCACTATGTCTGCCGTCTTAAGGGCAATACCCACTAATGTGCCGAATTAGCTGTTGATGGCATCACCAATACTGATTCAGAAAATCAGCTGGCCAATAAATTCAGCTCAAATTTCACCTCCACATCACCTCTGTTTGCCCATCCAGGATATAACATTCACCATTCCTCAACCACTTTTCACTAAAGAAAAGGTTGCCACTGTGCTCCGTAAAGGTAAAACATGGCTTTGATGGGTCCCCACAATATTCCAGATGTATCTTAACTAGCTCAAAACAGGACCTATCAGGACCACTAGGATTTAATCTCAGCCTCCAGACTGGCTTTGACCATGTGGAGAGAAAAACAGCAACAGTCATCCCTCTACATAAAGGGGGACCATCAACAGACCCTGGAAATTACAGATCCATGAGTCTGATATGCAAGGCCATGGAAAGAATAATCATGGACCAGATAAATAAAAACATTCTGGATCAAACCCAGTCTGGCATTGTCAAGGGCAGGTCATGCCTGCTCAAATTAGACGACTTCTTTGAGAAAGTCACTAGAGCCATGGATAAAGGTAAAATTGCCTACTGCCTACTTTGAACTGTTTAAGGCATTTGACACAATTCCCCATTCAGGCATTCCAGATAAACTCACAAAACTGAACAGAAATCCCTTCACCACGAGATGGATAGCCACATGGCTCATGGACAGGGCACATGTTGTTAGAGTGGATTAATCCAGATCAAACAAGAGACCAGTTACTAGTGATGTGCCACAGGGCTCAGTGCTGGGACATCTGCTATTCAGAATATACTTCTCTGAAGTCAAGGCTAATGTAAAATGCCTTTGGCTAACTAAGTTTGCTGATGATTGCAAGTTGACAATCATTGAATTCCTCAGTGATGTAGATATCTTTCAGAAAGGTCTGACTCAGACAAATGATTGGATCCAGAGCCATAGCCTAAGACTAAATGCAACAAAATGCATAATCATACCCTTTGGGAACACAAATACCCCTGCAAATTACATTAATAGCATACCCCCACGAGTAGACTCAGAAGTGAGAGATCTAGGTACACAGATAGATAGTAGCCAGAAGTTTGACTGCCATGTGACCACAGTGGTGAGAAAGTCCTGCTATGTGATACGATTTATAAGTAAAGGCATGGCATCCAGATCCTCAGAACCAGTAATTGAGTGCAATGCATCTTTTGGCACATACTTGACCAGGCACTTGCAACAGCTGGGTGAAAATAACAAATCATATGCAGACAAATTAAAAACCTTATCTCTTTAATCTGTCTACTACTGACTATTTAAGGGTGATCTTTGCCTAACCTACAAGGCACTGTCAAATGCAGCCCTGATGGATCTGCTATACATTCACAAGACAAACTGCAGAAGGGTCACTCAATTTAGGAATCTAAACCTGGTCTGTGACATGAACAAAACATGCTGGAGAGCCAGATATATGTCTCAGAGATTACCTCTTATCTGGTACAGGCTTGCTATTCATATAAAGCAGAGCCCTTCCCTGACCCTCTTCAAACACAGTTTGGATCAATGGGTGGGGAATCATAAATTCACTCTTATGGTGACTCACATGTCCCCAGCTGTTATCCCAACTATCTCTTCTGGGATTAACCAAAGCAAGAATATCCTCTGGAAGTTCCTCTGGAATTGGAACACCAGACAAATCACTCTGAGATAAATAGTCTTTCTCACAGGTTATGTGCTGCAGTACAGGCTTGGATACTGGTCTCAAATGCTTCCCGTTCCAACTAAAAACTGCTCCTTGTGATTCCACAATGCATGATCTTGGCTCTGGACCAATATTCTTCACGACATCAATCCGGTCGTAACGTTTGGACGTCTGCATCCTTACCACTCCTGCCTCTCGTAATGGATTGAGCAGTTTGCTGGTTTTATCATAGTAGGACGTCTGGATTAGGTGCTTCTTCAGCAGATTAGCTTTCACTGACGTGTTGTTCTTGATACATGGAACCAATAATTGACTACTGATTGGTAATGTGGTTCTGATTTGTCTCGACAGAAGTCTCTGAACTGGTGAACCAAGGTGTTTATCACAAGAAGCATTTCTTAGATTCAAGAAATTCAGGAAAACATCACTATTATCTCATTTTGACTTCTCAAGTAACTGTTTTCCACTTTGAACTGCACGTTTTGCCAAACCATTTGACTGCCTGTACTCAGGACTACTTCTGACATGAGTAAAATCCCATTCTTCAGCAAATCTTTTGAATTGTTGTTTTGTAAACTGCATGCCATTGTCAGAAATAACTTTGTGTGAACTACCATTGACTGCAAAATGATGTTTCGTCTTAGTAATGACAGTACTGGATGCTAGGTTGGGAAGTAGGTCAATCTTAAATCAATTGGAATAAGAGTCTAATAACACCAAATAATGTTGACCATTTCAGTTGAAAATATCCATGGCTACTGTCAACCATTGTTGTTCTGGAATCTGGTTAAGCTGAAGTGGTTTGTTCTGCTGATGTGGTTTTGTAATATTACACACTGAACAAGATGACAGTGCTCTCTCTCTATGTCTTGTGACATAGAAGGCCAAAATACTAGTTCTCTCACCCTTCTTTTGGTAGAATCGACTTCTGGATGATCACGATGCAATATAGTAATGTGCTTTGATTGCAAGGACTTTGGAATAATCACTTTTGGACCTTTCATTATGATACCTTTGTCAGACAAAATCTCATCTCTGTGTGGAAAATAAGGTTGCACTTCTTGAGGTAAACTAGATTGCTTTGATGGCCAACCTTGAATGATAAAGTGGCTGAGCCTCTATAAACCTGGATTTGTGGCTGTGTGATCTCTCAGCTGATCAAGAAGTGTGGAAGAAAGAATTCTGACTTCCATGACTTCAAAATCAAGGTTCTCATTCTCATGCAGTTCTGTGGTGCTTCTTGGTGATCTGGATAATGTATCAGCAAGATAATAAAGTTTGCCTTTCTTGTTACACAATTGAAATTATACTTTTGCAATCTCAGCATCATACGTTGCAGTCGGGCTGGAGCTAAATGCATATGCTTTCTCAGGATAGTGACTAGAGGTTGGTGGTCTCTTTCTATCTGTATAGGTCTACCATAAATATAATCATGGAACTTTGAACATGCAAACACAATTGCCAAAAGCTCTTTCTCGATCTGGGCATAGAGCATCTCAGTTTGGGTAAGAGTTCTCAATGCATAGGCAACAGATCGATCCTCTTGTAGAATGACTGCACATAGACCAAATTTCGAAGCATCACAGGAAAGTGTAACTGGTTTGTGAACATCATAGTATCTGAGAGTTGGTGGACTAGTAATTCTCTGTTTCAGGACTTCAAATGCTCTCTGGTGTTACTCTAACCAGAACCAGGATACATCTTTATGTGTCAGCTCTCTGACTGGCGCTGAAAGTTGGCTCAAGTCTGGAATGAACTTGCGTACATAGTTGACCATGCCAAGAAAACGTTGTGAGGCTTGAACATTGTCTGGTGGTGGCATCTCAAGAATGGCTGCTTGTTTTGAAGGGTCTGGTTATAGGCCTGTAGTAGTAAATAAATGACCGACATAACTTCTTGTAGCTTGAACTTGCATTTATGTGGATTGAGCTTAAGATTCACTTGATGTGCCCTTTCTAGAACTTTTCTGAGGTTTCTGTCATGTTCTGCTTCATCATGACCTCCTACTAGTATGTAATCTACTATAATAGCACAAGAATAACCCCCCAAAATTTGCTCCATTGCACGTTGAAAGACTTCATTTGCAGAATTTATCCCAAATGCCATTCTCAAAAATCTGTACCTGCCAAATGGAGTACCGAATGCAGTGAGCACTGATGATTTTTTGTCAAACTGAATGTACCAAAATGAACTCTTTAAATCTAAGACAGAAAAAATAGTGGCATTTGGCATCAAGACTGCAACTTCTTCAACTGTGTGCATTGGATGATGAAATCTTTTTAATGCTTTGTTCAAATTTCATGGATCAGTACATATTCTGATGCCATCTGAACTTTTCTTATGAGCTACCAGCATGGAAGATACCCATTCAGTTGGAGTTTCAACTAGACAAATCACACCCTGTCGCACCATTTTATCTAACTTGGCTTTGACTCTGCCTTGCATGGTTATTGGAACTTTACGTGCTGATCTGATAACTGGACTGACCTCTGGGTCTAACTTCATGGAATACACAGCTGGAAATCTCCCTAATTTGTCTTTGAAAAGATCATCATAGGTAGAAAAAATGTACAGGGAAAATTAGAGTAGTGGTCTTTTAAGCTAAAATGATGGACTTCCTTATTAAATGAAAGCCATCCCACTTTCATACTGTCTCTGAGCCCTAATAATGACTGGACATGCCTCTTGACAACATAAAATAACAAGTTGTAGCATCTTCCAGCAGAGTAACATGAACGCACTACTGAGCCTTCGGTTTGAATTTCTTCACTGTAATGAACAGCAAGCTTCGCACACCTTGCCAAATCAAGCCTTTCACCATGATACACTCTAGCAAATGTTTCTGCTGACATAACATTGCACTTGGAACCTGTATCAACTTTGAGCTCTATGGGATTGCCAATTATCCAAACAGTACAAAATACTTCATTCTTTGCCCTTAAATCTACTGCATTAAGTGTTTCATGAAGCACTGGCACACCATCCACATAAAGAGTAGGGTGGCAGTTTTCTAATTGATCAACCCATTTTATAAAATGTCCACTTTTAATAAAAGAAAGTGGGCCTATTGATTTACAAAATCTTTTGAAATTATTCCATCTATTATACTTGTGGCATTGCTGACCAAAAGCTAAACATTTTTCCCTTTTAGATTTATGGCTTCCCCCACAGTTATGACAGTTGGAATTAAACTAGGTTGGAGCCCATTGTTTGAGTTTGCTGACTCACTCTTATGCTTCACTGAGACTGTGTAGGCTCTGGAATTTGCTAGAAAGCTCTGACATTTACTAGTGAGAGCTGCAGGTTTTACAGTTGCTGCCATGTGCTTGGGCCTGTTTCTTTTAACCATGTGCTGCATAGTATCAACATGAGCTTTATCACTGTGCCTTTTAGAGCTGTTCTCATTTGTAAGCATACTTGTGTGCTCATGTATCTGACAAATCTCAATGGCCTTTGTTAGATCACTGTCACTAAGCAAAATCTTTCTCACAGCATCATCTTTTATACCGCAAACAAGTCTGTCCTTTAGCAACTCATCCCTCAAATCAACAAATCTGCATGTTTTAGCCTTATTTCTTAGGTCAGTGATATATATTAGCTGCAAAAGTTTCACCAGGCTTTTGATCCCTTGTATAAAATAAATGCTTTTCCATTTATAACATTTGTCTGGGGGTTACAGATTTCTGTAAATTTACATTTTAAGCACTCGGGGTCCTCCCCTGCCTCAGCCTGTACAACAATATGATGATTTCCCCTTCTTCAGCATAGATAGCAGGTGCATACACAATGAGCAGCCCCTTTCTATGGCTTCTGACCCAGCTAAATTAAACAGAATAAATGCCTTTGTACTGTCATCTTTATCAGAAAATGCAGCTTGTATGAAAATATTGTACTCTTGCTCAAACACTCCGCAGTTCTCAGCAATATTATTGTCACACACAAGTGCACTGGGTTTTTGAAATCCATCTGCCATGCCCACAAAGTATACACAAACACATTGAAAATATAGCCCTTATAATTATGTATCCTGTGAGCTTGTAATAACATTCAAATGCACAATAAACTCTCCAAAATACTGTACTTTGCTAAATATGCTCTGTAATGGCTGTATTCTGAAAAATATGCCCTGTAATGACTGCACTTTGTGAAATAGCTTTACTGCAATACTACACAAACATGCAGACACTTTATACACTTCTGATAACTCGGATATCTTTGCTTAACACAAAAAATAAATGCTTTGCGAAAATGCGGTCATTTCCCCTTATTTTATTCATTTTATGCAATTCAGATTTTTTTTCAAACATTTTCCATAGTAATTTGAATATTTTTATCAGTTTCGTACATATTGGGTTTTGTGAATATCATTTAGAACATTCTGTATTCCCCGTTTCATATTACATGAAAATAAATAGTACTGAGCACGTTTAAATACCTGAAATTTGTTTCTGACCTGTTTTGCGAAGTTTGCATATTTTACGGATGATTCATTTCTTTGTATTCCAGCAGCTCCTAGCTAGTGGCTTAAGTCATTTTAGCCAATCCGCCTTTAACTTCATGCCCCTTGGATATGCTGTTTCTGATTCCATGTCCTTTAGACATGCCACTTTTGGGACCATGTCACTTGTCCTGCTCTAACACATAAGACAAGCAGATGGGGGTGGTTTCATTTAGATGCTCTAATACATAGAAACACATCAGGATGGACAGCAACACCATAAAGTATGAACAAACTAGTTAACAGTCAAATCCTACATACATACATGCTTATATCACAACAGCTTACTACAAAGTGCAGTCAGACTCGCACATGCTCAGTGTTTACCTTGGATAGCTTCTTAAAGGTACATACACACATATTGATCTACAGTACTCTTTTCTAGTCCCTTCTTCTCCACTATTAATAGACTTTATCTTGATATATCCTACTTCCCTTCCTGCTTTACATACTTTCTAGCCTCACCTCTCTTTAATTCCTTAACTTTCTAATGTCCTTTCCTTATATTCTTACACTAACTTTTATCTAGCCCAGAAGTTGACTGAAATATACTATCCACTTTACCTGCCAGAAAAAAGTATATGGCTTTTACAACCTATTACTTACTCTTTTATATATTTTTCAAGCATCATTATGTAACATGTACATTAGGAGCTCTCTTCTATGTTGTATATAATGCATGGTCACCTTTATTGCTTGCCTTTATATTTTGCTTATTTTTCTTTTATTGTATTTCACATGTTGTACTACTTTGTTATTGTCTTAATATTTGTAACCATTTTTCAGTTTTTAAGTATATTTAATGTATACTGTGGAGCTTTTCACACCGGGCCACCACTGAAAATGGGCTCACATCCAGTCGGACTTTCCCGGTAAACAAATGTCAAATAAATAAATAAATTATGAACAGGGGCCATCTGTAAAATACGCAAAGGCATAGCCACAAACCAAAGCCTTCCTCTAATCCTTAGGAATTGAAAATCGGGTAAAATCAGGTAATAATGTCTTGGATTGTAAGGACTCTTAAGCCATTAGTCTAGTAATCTCATATGAACCTATGAACCTTTGAATGCTGAAAAAAGGTTAAACATGCAGTAAATTGCTTATGTCACTACAAAATATTAGCATTAACTGTAACCCATATACTGCTTAAGAGTTATTTAATATAGTGGACATCTCAATGTAATATATTCCTGTTTTGTATTTGCAATGAGCAATCAACCCTGCATCCCACATGTTGATTTATGTGGCACATCACAACCTTCCTATTAATTTGATAGTCTAACTAGTCTAACTCTAATGTCAACAAGCCAAAGAAAAATACTAAACATGTTGCTAATGAAATGACATGAATTTACAGTCTAAATAAATAAGGAAGGGAGTAAGGGGTGCAGCCCTATGCTTGGAGGGGCAGGGCGTTTTCACATTCTGCAGCTTGTTTGTACTTGGAGGCACTGTACCATGAGACACAAAACAATACTTATTTGTATAGCATGGCTGCACAAATTTTCCTGTTTACTTTGGTCAGAGGCACATACATACACATCTCTGCAGCTACGTTTTGGTAATGTTTCACATTTACTTTTATGACCAGGAAATACTGGCACTAATGATACATTATATGGCTATCTGTCCTGACAATGTAGAAAAACTGCCTATTATTCAATGCAGCATAACTTTGTTAGCTACATATGGCCATTTTGATATTTTAGGTCTCTTCTATTTAGTCTATTTTCAATCATTGCAAAGAAACATCAGGGAACTGCAGCAGAACTTGGAAAAATATAATTCTTTTTGAAGCTGAGAACAGATTTGAGTTGGTTGCTGCTGAGAAAGGACTGTACCTCTAAACAATGCTCCTTACAGGTAGGCAGGTGAGATAGTGCTTAAAGTAACAAAATGGAATATCTAATTATTTGCTTTAATTGGAACAAAGGATGTGGAAAATGGCAACAAGATGCAGCTGTTGGGGTTCTGTAGTACTTTGCTACAATTATAAAACATATACAGCAAATGTTCTGCACATTACAAGAAGGGTGGGAGGATGGCATAATGGTTAAGGTGTACTTTGCAGACACAAGGTGCAGGGTTTGATTCTCACATGGGTTAATTGGCTAGCTTAAAATGCCCCACAAGGGCAGTTAATCTAGTAATAATCTATGAGCCTTATGTTTTATGCACACCTTAATTTGTACTGTTCAAGGAGTGATATATAACTCAGCAAAACAAAGGAATGAAGCAAGTCATGTAGTTGTTTTTGTTCAGTTTTTTAGTCAAATCTGACTGTTCATCACCTCTGTGACTTTAGGATGCTAGGCCTGTCTACCAATAATTGCTTCTTTAAGTTCTTGCAAATACATATTATTTACTTTAGTAATGCTATCCAACTACCTGAGCCTTTGCTCTCCCTTTCTCTTTTTGCCTTTGATCTGTCCAAAGATTGTTGTCTCCTCTGGTGAATCCTGTCTTAGCATTATGTGGCCAAAGAACTTGAGCTTTAGTTTATCTAGCAAGCCTTCCAGTCAACTGTCTCAATTTATTTCCTTAACTATTGACTTTATTTATTTAGATTTTATTGCAGTCCGCAGAATTCTCACATAATTCTTCCTCCACCAGACTTCAAATGCATCAGTTTTTGGTGCACATTTGTATAAATTTACTTATAGTCTTACGTCTTACAGATGACACAGAGGATTAATGAGCTGGTTCCCAAGGTCCAATGTTTGATTCCCTTAGCTTCCATTGTCTAACTGTGTGACTCTGAGCAAGTCATGCAACCAGAGAGCACACCTGGGATGAGCTTGAAAAAGGTCCTTAGAGATCAGTACTCTACCCTGGTAAACACATAAAATAAAGTCTAATTCACAAGCCATAGATTACTACTGGAAAACAATAGCTTTAACTATACATACATTTGCTGTCAATGTGATTTATTTAATCTTTAAAGCTTTATTCAGATTTGCCATTGCTTTCCTTCCAAAAATGAAGACTCAATTTCATGGCTACACTCACCTCCTGCAGAGCTTTTCGAATCCAAGAAAATAAAACTTGTCACTGCCTCCACTTCTTTCCTACCTGTTTGCAAAGAATTGATATGGCTAGATGACATCATTTTATTTATTTATTAATTTATTTATTGTAAATCTTAAGCAACAAACCACTTTTTGCATGTTCTTCTCTCACCTTCATCAACAGGTTCTGAAACTTTTCCTCACTTTCAGTAATTAGAGTGGCATCCTCTACAGATCCGAGGCCATTGTTTTCCCCAAGTAATTCTGATTCCTGCATTTGGGTTGCCTAACCCAACATCTCATATGACATATTCAATAAGTAAATTACATAAGTACCATGACAATGTACAGCTTTGTCTTACTCCTTTCCCGATTTGAATTGGCCAGTTATTCCACATTTGGGACTAACTGTTGCTCTTGTTCTGCTTAAAACTCCCAAGACACAAGTAAGGTAATCGGATATCCCATTTTGTTAGCATTTGACAAAGTTTGCTAGAATTCATGCCGTCAAAGGATTTACTGTAGTCAATAAAGCAGGAGTAAATATACTTCTGGAACTCTCTTGCTTTATCCATTATCCAGTGGATGTAGGCAGTTTGATCTGAGGTGCCCCTGTCCCTTATAAAAACAGCTTGTACATTTGGCAGTTGGAAGTCCATATACTGCTAAAGTAAAGCTTGCAGGATCTTTGGCATTACATTACTGGCATGTGAAATGAGGTCAATCATCCATTAATTTTAACACTCTTTAGCATTGTCCTTTTTTACAACTAGAATATAAAGTGACATTTTCCAAGCTATTGGCTGATGTTGTGTTATCCAAATTTGCTGTCAAATTCCAAGCAACACTGTATCAGTATCGTTTTGAATCATTTTGAATCTTTTAAGTTAATTTAATAGGAATTTCTTCACTTCCTGCAGGCTTGTTGTTATTGATGTTTTGTAGAACTCATGCAACCTCATTATCTAAGACATCCAGCTGTAGGCCAGAGAACATACCTTCATATATATATATATATATATATATATATATATATATATATATTGATATATATTGATATATATGTGTGTGTGTGTGTATATATATATATATATATATATATATATATATATATATATTCATTTGTATATATTCTTGCCATCTTTTCTTAATATCCTATGCTTCTTTTAAGTTGATCCCATCTTTGTCTTTTATTGTGCCCATTTTTACTTACGTTTCCCTTAATATTATCAATCTTCTTGAAGAGATCTCTTGTCTTTCTGTTTCTTTTGTCTTCTTTTATTTCTTTGCATTGCTCATTTAAATATGCCTCCTTATCTCTCATTACAACTCTGACATTTTGCATTCCGTTTGATACGGTGTTCCTACCTTCATTTCCTTTTTCTCACCTTGTTTCCTTGACCACTTCAAAAGCCTCTGCAGGCATTTTTCCTTCTTAATCATCTTTTCAATAAGAATACTAGTTGATGGAACCTCTTAGGTAATATCACAGACCCCTGTCTTTAGTTCTTTAGGTACTGTTTAATTTAATATCTTAAATCTTGTCTTTGCTTCAATTACATATTAATTTGAAAGATTGCTAAGCTTGTATCTCATTGGCCTAAATGTTTTTTTTGTCTGCCTTCTTTCTAAAATTTGTATAAGACACTGATGATATTTGTCATGTACCACTGTCAGCTCCAGCTCTTTTTTCTGCTGAATATATAGAATTTTTCTGTTTCTTACTGCAAAGTATATAGTCACTCTGATTTTAGAATTGATCATGTGGTGATAGACGTGTATAAAGCTGTAGCTTGGGCTAAATAAAGCAACTGCTTTCAAAGACTAGAGAATTGTCTTTACTGAATTCCAATACTCTATGCCCTGTTTGATTTCATACTACAAGGCCTAATATGGCCATTATCTATTTGTACTTTGACTTGCAACTTTAGCAATCCAGTCACCTCTGATGAGCCTTCAGCATCTGTAGCTGGAACATGAACTTGTATCATTATAATGTTGACTGGTTTACCTTGTTGTCTTTTTGAGGTCATTCTGTAATTTATTTTTGGTAGTAACCAAGCACTGATTTTGACACCCTCTTATTAACTATGACGGCTGCTTTTTCTTCTGCAAATACTTGACCACAGAAGGCTGGTAATCTGATTTAAAATGGCTCATACCAGTCCATTTTAGTACACTAATTTCCAAGAAGTCAGAGTTTATTCTTGTCATCTCATTCCTGTTTATTCTTAACTTCTCATCCTTAACAACCTCAGATTTGTCATGGTTCATAGTTATTACATCCCAAGTTCCTGTGGTGGACACTTCTTTGCAGGATCAAAATTTCATTTCATCTATGAGCACATTAGCAGATGGACATCCTTCTAACATTAATCCATCTCCACCATAAACTGTAGCACTACTCAGATGTGTCCTTTGCTGTATGCTAGTAGTATGCTGAACATCCTTAGACCTGACAGTATTAGATTATGGTCTCATTTCAGTATGTCTCTGGTTGCTTTTGTCCACAGGATATATATTTTTTTTTTTGGAAGAAAAATACAGGAGTAGATTGCCATTGGTTTCACCACTGATAACCCTTTATCTGAACTCTCTACCATGATGTGCTTGACTTGGGTGGCCTACACCATCCAGCTCATAGCTTCACTGAAATAAGTAAACCCATTGGCCATACAACAATGATGATGATTAACAGTTTTGCAACTCTTTACTTTTTAACCAAGCCATGATAGTGGGCTGGCTATTGCAACTCTCTTATTTACACACGCAAGTACACATGCACATACTTGCAAACACTCGCCCCCACACACATATTGTCATTCTTTATTTAATTTATTATTTTAATTTTACTTTCAGTAAGCAGCAAAATGCTGTTAAGTGATTATAAAAAATGGGAGCCATTTGTTTTTTAACTCTCTAAGCTTCATGGTAGCTTCATTTCCTGTCTTTGTGTTTTGATCAGCACAAGCAGAACACTGGTTTATTTTATTTCACTGTAACTGTTGTGCTCTTTGATTTGTGAAGCAGTATTCTCTCTTTTTTTTTTAATTGCTTCATTTACTTTCTGTTTTGGAAGCAGACCCTTATTAGGCTACTTAGGATAGGTACAGGACTGCAAGTGATCATTGTTCTGATGTTGCTTTTCCTGCCTTTGGATTTTTGGCAGGAAAAATTTAAAAATATAATTTTATTTAACTGTAAGTGATAGCTTTCTCAAAATAGCAGGATGCCATTTTTTCAGTTGTTTCTTTTATTTTTCATTTTGTCTGCAAGCAATAGTTAGACTAATCATGGATCCCATCTCTTACCTATATGTAGACACAATTAAGAGGAATCATATCTAGCATCTTAGTGTGACGTACATCAGTGGTGTGGTTGGCATCATGGACCGCCCATTAGCCTCTGTAATAGGACATTTTTATGTTTTAATTTTTAACTCACTTCTGTTTTGAGTCGTATAGTGTGGTTTGGAAGCAAATAATTTTGCATTAAAGGTATAATGTATATACTAGCACTTTTGTTATAGCACTGGTTGCTCCTTGTTTTGCTTTAACTTATTAGTTATTTCACCTTCTATTACAACTACTGGTTAAGTAGCCAGAGGTGCAGCTGATGTCGTTTTTGTTTTTAAGGAGCATTCTATGGTCTGGTTATAGATGAGTCATTGCTGTCCATGAACCCCATCTCCCAAAAACAATGACCACAACAAATTGACATGTGACCAAATTTGTTTATATACCAGACCATTAACAAGATATGCTTTTTAACTTTATTTGAAACTCACGATAAATGCAAGCTATCATATGAACCAAAGCAGAGCAGAAACATGTGAGAGTCATGTTAATGATCACTCCCTCTCACCAAAAATACAGCAGGAATCCCCAGGAGCATCATTCCACACTGACCACTCCTAGTATAACACTTGCTAATGACAAAGGGAATTGAGAAAACTATATTTATAGCCATAAACCATCCTAACTGGCAGCCTGACCCCCGTCTTTTCCCCCTCTCTACTTTTAACCCTTCCCCCAGCTCTCAATGTTAGGTACTTTTCTTAAAACCTCCTTAGGAAACAGGGAGACATGAACAGATCCAAACCAGTGTAGCTTAAATGGATACCAGCCTTCCTAATCCAAACTTGGACCCTAGTAACAAAGTCCTAATGTTTCAACACCGACAAACCAAATGAAGATGCTGGTCCCAGCCACTCTGTGATTAATAAAATGTCTTACTGTTTCTAATGCTGATGCCTTGACTTCCTCTTTCCAAAAAAAAAAAAAAAAAAAAAGAAAAGCCTTGGAATAATACAGAAATATGCCATTGATGTCTTCCGAAAAGTTTGGTGTAGAATAAAAAAAAAACTCTGCACCAGATGCCACTGAGGTCCTTTCAACAATATTTATTAATGGTTTTAGAGTTTTCATTCCATCAAAGCTGAACCTTCATCATAAACAAAGGCACCAATGCATTTAAAGAAATACCACATAAAAAATGCAACAAATAACATACAATGCATACAAGGCATCAATAAATAACCACTAGTAAATATATGCAAACAATAGATATTTAAAAACTAAAAAAGTTTAAAAATTCATACCTTGGCAGCTTTCATTTTTAAAATGGGCTTAATTGAAATCAAATCTTTGATTCCAGGAGGGTTACAGGCATTGAGCAACAAATTTCAATATCATTCCCTTTGTTTAAGAACCAGTTCCCAATCACTCCCATTAGAAAAAAATACCAAAGGCAAACCTCAATTGCTTTAGTAATCACATAAGTGCGCTGGTAAATCTTAGTTTTTTTTAATGGT